>NC_133869.1:9070800-9087274 GCF_044706935.1 Curcuma longa | reverse complement strand
ATTGGGCAAATGAAGGTTTTAGTTTTGATGGTCAATTAGATCCAAATGCTTGTTTATTTGACATGAAATACTATAAGACTGTTATGGCATGACCAACCTTCTAGGAGCTCTATCTGCTAAAATGACTTGTTAGATCTGCAAAGAGATTTTAGCATGGTGTCCAAGCCAACTTATAATAGTTTAGCGAATCACTTCTTTACTAGTAGACATGAAAAGGAACATATAATCCCACATGTCTTACTAATCAATTGTTTACAAAATGGACAACAGAATCACCAAACCTTCTTTTGCACTCCCTGCTGAGATCACCTTTGCCCAAGCGGCATCTACATGCACTCCTGTTCTTTATCAGTAAATGGTGATATGGAATGAGACTTTAAACCATGGTCTATTGCTCTTTTCAGGATGATGAAAAACTAGATGTTTTTTGTAGAAGAACTAGACTTTAAAAACCATGTATTCTTAACTATGTATTGCGTTGGTATTTTTCAATATAAAGCAACTAGTTATTGTTTGTCTTCTGTTTAATGTTTTACAGGATGAGATTCAGAGAAAAACTGGTTATATTGTGATGAAAGAAGATGGTATATTTGATGTTGATGCTAATACATCAATTGATCAACTTTCAGAAGAATTGAATATTAAAATGCCAGAGGTCTGTATTTTTATCTTGGTGATCATCAAAGTTATTGTCAAAAAATTGCCACTAAAATTCTGTCATTTGAACTATTTTTGCCTTTTGCTTATACTGTTGCTGTTCTTTTAGGTTTCTTCCTGTTAATTTCTCGGTTACACTGTTGTAGGCCTTTGGAGTCTTATCTATTCAAACTGTGTCTATGTTATCATGGAAATATTGGTGTTAAGTTTGTCCATGCTATTCCTCGAGGGTGCAATTATTTTTTGCTGGAGTAAATGTCATTTAACTTTAGTAGAAAAGCATAGTTGATGATATATGCTAAAATTGTGATATTTAGTTTGCAATATGGTCATCCTAGTGTTCTGCAATCTGATAATAAAAGGCTTCAAGATTTTGTTTACATTTTAGAGATAAGATCAAGGTTTGAAATCTCGTTTCAAGCCAAAGTTCTGATCGCTGGCCAAAATGAGTGTTATGTCGTACCTGGTGTGCTGACACACCGTTTAGTATGCACCAAGGAGGAGAGGAAGAAGATTAAGAAGAGGTGGAAAGGGGAGAAGAGGGAAGCAACTTACCTCCAGAAACCCTAGCCATGAAATTGCCAAAGTCACTTGCTGAGGAAGGAATCAAGAGGAAAGAGTTGTGGAGGGAGGAACAAACTCGTCGCCACCATTGCTTGCAAATGGAACGAACTTGTTGTCACAACCGCTTGCGGGCAGAAGGAACTCATTGCCTATCACCTTTGTCTCTAACTGAGGAAGGAATAACTGAGTTGGGAGACACTTTGGAATGAGTCGAGGAAGTATTGTGGTCCTTAGAGATTTTCATGGTAGGATAACACAAAATAGAGGATCAACATAAGACTAAAAAACAAATATGCATTTTATTTATTTTTCAAAGTAACAAAACAAGGTTCTATTATAAGCAAAAAGTCGTGTATAAAGAAACAAAATTATTATGAGGAAAGTATTATCCTATATATGAAAGATACACTGAACTATGTATAAATAATAATAAGAAATGTAAATGGGCAAAAACCATGAAAGTTTACATTTCTTTTAATACAAAAGTTAAATCTAACAATTTAGTTCATTTGGAACCCATTTACTAATTTAACATCATTTTAATCCCCCTTTTTGAAAAAAATGCAGCAATTTATTAATTTAAATATAATCTTTGACATTTGTTTCATGCATAGGGAACCATTAATGAGGGATCAAGAAGCAGATTTACCCACCTAAGTATGCACTGATGAAAAGAGCCCCACCTAAGTATGCACCAATGAAAAGAGTTGAACAAGGTCAAAACTATTAACCAAGTAAACATCAACATTGACAAAATAGACAATTAAGATCAATGGATTCAATACACAAGGCAAGGCAGCATGTTACCCTAAACCCTAAAACCCTAAAATCCTAAAACTGATATTTATGGTATGGGGTGATTTATGGTAGAATTATTTAGGGTATAGGGTTATTTGGGGTATAAGGTTATTTGGGCTATTAGGATAATTTAGGATATGGGGTTATTTGGGGTTAGGTTTAGGGGTATAGGGTTATTTGGAATAGGGTTATTTTGGGTATTAGGATTATCTGGGGTATATGGCTATTTGGGGGTATTAGAGTTATAGGGTTATTTAGGATATTAGGTTTATTGGGGTGTGGGGTTATTTGGGGTATTAGGGTCATTTAAAGTATTAGGTTTATTTAAGGCCTAGGGTTATTAGAGTTATGTAGGGTATCAAAAATTAGATTGAGAGCATTTAACGTACAAGGTTGTCGACAATGCACAATCAAGTAGAAAGCCACTGTGGGTATACGACATATAACATTTTCTAAATACAATATAATAAACTTGAAATCTCAAGCCATGCGGCCCATGCCAAAGATTTGGTCTTTGATACATGGTGCTAGTTGTGAATTTGAGGTAGAGGGGATATAAGATGAATGAGAAGAAAAAAAGAAAGAAAAAATAATAGCTAAATTCCTTAGGGTAAACTTTATAGGATCAAATTTTGCCTATTGACTAGTATGGTTTTGGCACCATGCTGTGTTGATACTCAATATGCTTTGGCATATATCAAAACATACCGAGATGAGTTTTGATCAGTTTTATTCTTTTATATATATACACACATTTAGCTTATTTAGTTATAAAAAAAATTAGATTTTAGCAATTGAATAATTAATTGAATTAAATTTGATTTATAATTAACATTTTTGCATGTGTCAATCCAAGTATGCAGACATTAAGATGAATTGTACTCATTTGATCGTTTCTCACTTAGATTTTCTACTTTTAGTTAGATTATCTCAATTACTAATTGAATTTAAAATGCTTTATTCATTCTTACTAATATGTGGCAAGATAAATTCATATAACTTTTGCTTCTATAATTGCCTTCCATTTAAGTTATTTATTTATAAAATTAAAATTGTAAGAATTAGATAATTAAATGAACTAGAGTTTTATAAAAAGCAAACTATTAAGACCAATAAAATTATTTGAATTCATTTTGACATGTGTTGGTGTCAAGATGTGTCGAGTATTACCACAACACGATACTCATTGGCACAATCCATACAAGAGGCACAGGAAAGACTATCATTCCAATAAATATTGGATTTTGATAATTTACAATAATTGTATTTTTCAATTGTGCCACCCGGCACACGATGAAATTTGAAACCATGCTTGAAATATAGTTGCACTTGATCCCCTTGTTGTTCACTAGTGCTAAAATTTGTTGAAAACTGTGTGATAATAGTTTTTGAAACCTTGCTTCAGATTCATAGATTTGCATAATTCCTCTTCGAAATCTGTCATAATAGCCTCAAATATGATTGTTGGAATTCTTTTCAGTCATCCTTTTTTGCCTATGCTTAATATTCCCAGTATGTTCTTTAATTTGTTCCTTTTCATCAGGATTTACAATTACAATCAATGGTTACAAAACTTGCGTAATTTTTTTTTTCCTCAAATGACTAGGGTCATCAGTATGAGACAGTATCTGGTTTCATCTGCGAAGTGTTTGGTTATATACCAGAAGAGGGTGGAAAGATTGCCATGGTTCTTGAGAAAGCAAGCCCAGAAGAAAACAGTGGTTACAAAAATGCAGAATCAGATAGTTCATTAGAGAATGGGAAACATCAAAAGTATGAAATAGAGGTATGTTGCACCTTTGTACTACAATTTTATTGACTGTGCATTTTAGTAGTGGCTTGTCTTTCCTCCTGCTGGCCGGAACTAATTTTTTTTTAGCAAATTTGCTCTCATTTCACTCCTACCCCATGGATTGGCATCATCAGCTTAATCTACCCACCTTGCAGATCAGCGTCATAGGCTAACCATCTCAAATGGCTCAATTGGTCCATTTGAATTGATTGGCTCAATTTGTCCATCCGACTCAATCAACCCAATCGATATGTCGACTTGGTCACCTCAATCGATCGATATGTTCAACTTGATTGACCAATTAATTTGTTTGACTTGGTCATCCCAATCCATCCATCCATCCGATGATTGATCCATCAAACCAAATCAATCATATCTGCCCAACCAGCCTAGTTAACTCATCCAACCTAATCAACTTGTCAAGTTCACCTAGCTCAATGCATGATTGTGCCACTCAACTAGTCTAGCCTGATTGAGTTGTCCATCTTGACCGATCTACTCGATTCATCAAACCCACCAAACTTGACAGGCTTGCCCAGCCTGATCGGACTAACTGACCCACCCATCCCACTAGATCGGTTGACGCACCTAGCCCATTTGACCCACTTATTTCCATCTGGCTCGATCAACATGACTAACACAACCATTTTGTCTAGTTTGTCAGCTCAATCGACCTCATATGTTTGTTCTACTCATTTGACCTCAACAACTTGTTTGACCCGCCCAACCCACTTGTACCAACTGACGTAATTGGCATGATTGGGCATTTGGATTGTTTGACTGGTCCAGCCCAACCCTATGTAATCGGACCACTCTTCTTGCCAACCCAAACATATGACGAGTTCAACTGGTTCGTTCAGCTCGCCTAGCTTGACCACCTCAATTGGCTCTCAACCAACCGATGAGTTTATTTTAGTCCTTTAGCTTGATTGACCCATTTGACCAGGGTGGGCTTGTGAAGTCGATTAGACGAATTGTTTGAGGATAGAACAGATAATAAAAGTAATTCCTGCAATATAGAGTAAGAAATAACTCCATAAGAATTAATATTTCAAAGTCATTTTTACAACCAAATTAGGTAATGTTTATTTCATAGGAATTCATAGAAAATAGAATTGTTATTTCTATTAACCAAATTCTTCATTACAAATTTCAATGGAAGCACATGCATATCCTTGCAACTATCATGGTCGCTGTAACTGTGCTGTTTTGTAGAATGCAAGATTCCTCAGGACATGACGGGAGGCATAAAATGTGTTTGCATCAGTCTATAATTTAATCATCCAGAGATCAGTGCTAATATTATTCTCATAATCAAGCATGTGCCTTAAATTACTGTGATGGAGTATGGCATGCGACAAGGCCTCACCTAGATCTTCTCAGCTGGCATATAATTTGGATAGTTGCATATCATTTGTCAAATTGAGAGAATAGTGGAAGGTTTTATAGAGCATTTTATCATCAGAATATTCTGAACTGCGTAATAGTCTGCAACGATTTCATATTTCTTGCTAAGCATGTTTCTTTTCATTATAAAATTAGCATAATTAGTTTGCATGGAAACATTAAATCTAGTATCTGATTTGTCTGTTCTTTGGATCATGCAGATAATGGAAGCTAATGCTAGGAAAGTTGGCAAAGTCCGTTTCAAAGCAGTAAGTAGTAAAAGTTCAGACTTGGAGACAAAGGGTATAAATCGTGTAGTTTCTAAAAAGGTCGTCAAGCGGAAGAAGCAAATTGATCAACTTGAGAAGATGAAAGAAGACAGCCCTCTCCAGGTCACAACCTCATGAAATGTTGAAAATTTCTCTGTTATCGTAGTAATGGCAGTAACAACTGCTAATATTGTTTGTCTTGTTAGAGAAATAAAAACTAATAGTAATGTGGTAACACGCACCTGGTGGGAGCTAAAAGAGAAGCGAAGAAAGAATATATGAACGATTAGGCGGAGTATAATCTTTTTTGTTATAATGGCATGAGATTATGTTTCCTAGCAGATGGATGTTGGCAATTTGTTTTACTTTTTTTTTCCTTGTGTTTTTCTTCTTGGAATGATCATTCTCTTAAATCATGTAAAGGGACAAGAAGGAGAATCTGATGGATAGATTTGGAGATGAGATTGTAAATTTCTGTTCTTTTGCTATATCCTTGTCAAGATCAGATTTGTTTGGAACCTAAAATAGTTCATTATTTTAGGTCATTTAAAGTCTTTTTAATTTTCCTTGATTGATCTTTTCTCTCAAGTTAGTACCAGGTAACAGTGATTGTGTCCAAGCATCGAAAAACAGCTGTTGTCACCTGCAGCTGCCGATGTTACCATAGCTCATAGGTTGCTTCTGGCAACATTGTAGCAGCACCAAAACCTTCCCTTCTTACCCAGCAGCAGAACCTTACAGCAGTCAACCTCCTTGTTGCTCCCTGTGAAGATTAGGGTAGCAGCAAATCGCATCTCGGTGTCAAGCCAGGTGAGAAATGCAGCGTGCAAGATACCTTTTGAACATTGTATACTCATATTGTTTCTTCATCTTGCAATTGTTTCAGGTGAGCCGGAATCATCTATGGCAGCAAGGAGGCACTCTTCTTCCACTTACAGTGGTATATTTGGCAGTCTATTGGTGAATTTCAACACATGTAGGTAGGCTCTTCTCCTTTGGAATGGGTGGAAACATAAAAGGTTGCTAAAGGTGAATAATGTTGGTCGTAGTAGGGAGTACTCCGATGCAGAGCCGCGAGTTAGGCGACTAATTGTTGAGTTGATGAATACTGGATGGAACAGTGTTAGAGAGATTTGATGGAATTGAGGTTTTAAGAGGATGATGGCTAGGTGTTGCAAGTGAGGTGAAGAGGTTTGAAGTCTATTGAATGTAGTTTGGAAGTTTTGAGTTGTGAGGTTGGATTGACTTAAGGTAGCATCAGTGAGATATAAATTAAATTTAATGTGTTATTTCTTACAAAGAACTTTAAGTTATTTAATTCATTTTTGAAATTTATTTTGTAAGTTAATTCTTACAAAGACATTATTATATGTTGCCATCTTCCTTTCTCTTGATTGATCTTGGGCCTTATAAATTCATGCTTTAAATGTTAATATTGTCTGTAGTATATTAAATCCTTGCTTTAGATGTTATTGTGAGTCTCATCAATTAATGCTCAGCAGTTAGCAATGTCATTCAAGGGCTCTTATATTCTTAGCAAGCTAGTTCACACACTTTGAACTTCTATAAATATACCTAAAAAAATTTTACTCATGAATTATTATTCAGGAAGGAACATTAATAGCTCTCGGACATAGTTGAGTTGGTTACGATGAAGCAGATTTGTTGAAGTGGATAAAAGTTAAATTTCAATGAAGTCGAGGTAATATCTTTTGTCATGATTAACTGTAATTTTTTAATTTATCACTTCATAGATGGTTGTGGGATTGACTGTGTGGAATTGTTAGGATGACAGATTCTATATTTTTACTGATGGAAGGAACATTAATGAATTTACCTTGTGAATCTTTTTTTCCAATTTATTTGTTTTATATGAAGCTTTAGTTACGAAGATTAATGAATTTAGCTTGCTAATCTTCATTTTATTTATGTCATATATGAATTTAGCTTGCTAATCTTCAATTTTTATTTTGTTTTATATGTTTTTAAATATGAAATGAGCTCTTATTAAATTAAGTTTCAAATTTATTAAAAAAATATTGTGATGCCCCATCAAAATAAATACATGAAAATATATACAAGTTTTGCCATCCATGTTCATGGAATATCATCGAAGAAGACAAATTATTATTAGTTCAACATTTCAAGTGATCGTTGAATATGATTGAAGAAGACAAATTATTAATTCAATATGATGGGATTGGTCAAACTAGTCGACCAAAAATCACAATATAAACCAAAATTTATATGTGACGATAAGATGATGCATGAGTGACAATAGCAATAAAGTGATGCACAAATATTTACTTATTTATTTTCTTTTTCAATTACTTGGAGATAATAAGTCAAGATTTTTCACAGGTATACTTTGTTCCTTGTGGTTAGTCTTTGGGATGTGGTGGATTGTTCTCCTTTTTTGACTTCAAAAATAAATAAATAAATAGTAAGATTAATATGATAAACAAAAATAATGTCATGTTTATACATCTTACTTCCATTTTATCATAACTAATTTAATAAATTATTGTAGTTCTTCAAATCTCTTATTTTGATAAGTAAAGTCTCTTGGATTATTGAATTTTTCTTCTTCTTCTTAATAAGAGCTACACATCACATCACAAAATTTAGAATTTGTCAAACCTCATGATAAATGTGACAATTCTTGTCGCTAATGGACAAACTCTTCCCCTTCCCCTTAGAAAAAAAAATTAGTTCATTAATTATCAGGTCTTCTATTCAAACTACTGTTCATTAATTATAATCTCTTATTTTTAGGATTATAGTACAATGGTTAAAAGTGGGATGAGCTCTTCAAATTCCATCCAAAACATATTATTACATTTGATCATTTAAAAATATTATTTATTTAGATTCAAAATTTTAATTCTAATAAAAACTAATATAATAATTATCATACCATAAATTTAATTTTTTATTCCATTTACCTAACCCCATTTTACAATAAAGCATAATTATTATTTTTTTAAAAAAATATTTTAAGTCATTTTCTTTAAGAATTTCAATTTTTGACTTATTCGCACACACCACGTGGGTCAACTTTTGACTTCATTTCGACTCTCACGTTAATTAAACTCCATGTCAACTTAAATTATCAAAAAAACAGCATTAATTATTCCACTAATCCTCTGCTTTTCTTGACTTAAACATCCTCTTAAACATCCTCATTTAATTAATTAATATTAATCTCAAATAATTTTATCAATTATCACAATTTATTTATCTATTCATTTTATTATTTATTATTTATTATTTTTTTCCTGATGCTCCAAAGATACCAGCACTGGCCGCGTGTCCACGGGGACTCAATGGGAATGGCATTAATGTAATTTCCTGGAACAATAGTGGCATTTGTATAATGTTTATCTTTTCTGAGTCTTTTTTAAGCAGCCGAGTTTGATTCATCTCAAGCTTGGAGTTCGCCTCTTCGATTCGAATCCCTTTCTTGTTCAGGTGAGAAATCGCAAATCTCTTGTGCTTCTGATTTGATTCTATCGTGTTATTGCTCTCGGAGCTTGCTCGATCGAGAAATGGAGATTAAAGGAGGGTTTTTGCCTTCGCTTTCCCCAACCCAACCCTTTTTATTGCTGCTGTGATGATTCGGGATTTTCCTTGCTTCTCTTAATCTTGTGGGCCTTTCCATCTTCCCTTTGTGATTTTCGCGTTAATGGTTAATCGAAAAGAGAGAATTTTTGATAGCTCTGTATCTGAACTAGGGTTTCTGGTTGGGTTTTAAGCTGCAGATCTGGCTTGACTTTGCCGGCTTGTTTTGTTTAGGTCTCATATTAGATACAGAGATTGGATTGGCTTCTTTTGAACCATATTTCCTGTTTCGCTTCTGGTTTTAGTTGGAAATCAGTTTTATTCTTGATTTGGGAGATGGATTAGGTATAGATTTACGCCAGTTTGTGATCAGTGCACAATTACTATGGAACAAAGAACAACTAGATTCCTTCAAAATTTCTACTTTGCTATCTTCAATTGAATCTTATTTCTCATTTCCATCCCTCCAATCAATGAACTTGCTCATTTTTCCCGCAATCTAGTGTCACAGTGATTATTAACCTATGGCTCTGCCTCCATTTGTTCAAAGAAAAGTCATTGATTTCAGCTTCAAACATCAACATCAGCAAGTTGTGTTAGCCCATCTATTTGTTGTTGGCTACAATACATGGATCTTGTCATCTCCATTCAACTCTTTGTAAGTCTCTATTAGTAATAATATTCAAATCTTATGAAACCTTGAACATATTCATATCACATTGACCTCAAAAAAGTCATTGTTTCACATGTAAAGATGAAGTAGAGTTTCGGAACTAAAACCGCTAAACTTGTAAACCAGCTTTATGCTTGGCACAGTGATATGATAATATATATGATTGTGATTTTATATGTTGGGTTTTGATAAATCATCATTGAGTTGTTGTGTTTTCTCTTGATTATGTGAGCCATCCTGAAAATTTTTGCAGTACAAAGTATTTATTGCACATGGTTGTTTACATTTTGTAACTTTAGTAACATATTTTGTTGCTCCAGAAATATGTAAAATGCAGGTAGGATGGTTCTTCATTTGGCACGGTCCTAATTTGCCGGATTAATACTTCAATGCAAACATCTACGAAGTGCAAAGCTTTTGACAGACGCCCGCAGTCATTGAACGATATGAGTTTGCTGGATGATAATGCGGAATCCCATTTCATGACTGGAGATCACCAATCCTCGGAATATCTTGCTTCTGAGGATACTTCAAAGCATAGAAATGTTCAATCACAGGCAGGTCAAATGCAATTCTGTACTCTTGAATCCTCCTTACCGACTGTGATCAGTGCTCCTTACCTACCTACCAGTGGGAGCCCCATATCCCAGCCAGATTGGCACTCTGATCATGTCCATGGATCTCCAGTAAGTGCTTCGTCTGTTACTGAAGATCCGAATGATCTGAAGTCTAAGTTAAGCGCGATTGGGCATGAGATGCTGGGTGCTGAATATCATACCGTCGAACGATTCAAGAACACCTACCCAGCCCATCTGCCTCCAGACCTGGAGAAGTGCAGGCAAGTGATGGGAATTCCCAGAGGAGACTTGAAACAGCATCTCATAGCCTGTGCTAGAGCCATTGCAGATAATGATCTCCTCGCCGTCAAATGGCTTATTCTGGAGTTAAAGCATATGGTTTCAGTTTCCGGGGAACCGGCTCAACGACTAGGAGCATACTTACTCGAAGGCCTGATAGCTAAGCTGTCTGCCTCTGGGAGTTCCATCTACAAAGCTTTGGAGTGCAAACAACCTGCTAGTGGTGACCTCCTTTCCTACATGCATATCCTCTATGAGGTCTGCCCGTATTTCAAATTCGGTTACTTGTCCGCGAACGGGGCAATTTCAGAGGCAATCAAAGATGAAAACATGGTTCACATTATCGATTTTCAGATAGCTCAAGGAAGCCAGTGGGTCACTCTCATTCAAGCCCTCGCCGAAAGGCCCGGCGGTCCGCCGCGTGTACGAATCACCGGAATCGATGATCCTTACAACGCACACGCACGATGTGGTGGTCTGCACATCGTGGGACGGAGACTCTCCCGACTCGCTCACTCATGCAATGTGCCGTTTGAATTCCATGCCGTGCCGATACCCGGTTGCGATGTGGAAGTCGAGCACCTGGACATCCGGCCCGGGGAGCAAGTGGCTGTGAACTTTGCAATGGAGCTGCATCACATACCAGATGAGAGCGTGAGCACGAGGAACCACAGGGATCGAATTCTGAGAATGGCCAAGAGCCTTTCCCCCAAGGTAGTGACACTGGTGGAGCAAGAAGCCAACACAAACACAGCTCCTTTTTTCGCAAGGTTTCTCGAGACTTTCGAATACTACACCGCCGTCTTCGAATCGATCGATGTTACTCTTCCTAGAGAAAGCAAAGAGAGAATCAACGTTGAGCAGCACTGCCTTGCCAGGGACATAGTCAATGTGATAGCCTGTGAGGGTGCCGAAAGGGTAGAGAGGCATGAGCTGTTTGGGAAATGGAAGTCCCGGCTGACCATGGCCGGATTCCAGCCAGTTCCTCTCAGTCCTTTGGTGAATGCAACCATCAAGACCCTGTTACATAGCTATTCGCAATGCTACCAACTCGAGGAGCGATCCGGTGTGCTTTATCTCGGATGGATGAACAAGACTTTGGTCGTTTCATCCGCCTGGAGATGATGATCGACAAACCGAATGATCAAGGTTTGGTGTATTTATCTACTCGTAAACTAGTAGTCCATGAGCATGTATACTTTAGTAAAAAGGTAGAATTCGTCACTTCAATGGTCCCACACGGTCGATCTTATGACTATAATGGAGGAGGCATGAGCATGTATACATACATACATTGGTTAAACACACAAGAGTAAGAACAGAAATTAATAATAAAGCCTCTCTAAATCCAATTTTTTCAGGCATATTATTCTTTATAATATGGTTTGGTCTTAATTAGATAAGTATAATTTACTAACAATAAATTCATTAATATCGTTAGGAAAATTTGGTAAAATGTTCCAGGATTAATGTAAGAAGTAGATATTATCTAAATAATAAGATCGATTTGATATTGATTATAATTTAAACTACAAAATTATAATTCGTTTATATAATATAATATAATATAAAAATATCAATCAAAATAAACTACGTGATTTGAAAAAAAAGGGGAAAAAATTGATAAAAATAAAAAATAATAAAAAAATCAGATTTTTTTTAATTTTTAAAAATAATTATTGTAATTTTAAATACGAAATAAATCAAATCGGGTCGAGTGGGAGGGGGTACGGCCCGATTTACCCTATAAAACGGCTCTTCCTCTGCCGAGCTCGGCCGCCGAGATCTGCAGCCGCCGATCAGCTCTTCCGCTGTCCACCCGCCGTTCCACCGATAAGGTATGCCCTCCTGTTCCCCTTTGAAGCCCTTTCGGATTTTATGCTGAATATGAGTACTGAATCAGGCTGAATCCTTGCGTTGCAAGCTCCTTGGCGGCCTTGCTGTTCTGAGTTTGGGATTTTTTTTTTTTTAATCCCTTGTCTCAAATCTAAGTTTGATTTGTGTTGCAATTGAACTTCTGATCTAACTCTGGCGTGTTGTCCTAAGATATTACTTTTTCGTAGACTGACTTGTACGTTTCGGCAATTAAATTTTTTTTTATGTTATTACATGATGAACTCGATGCTCCGTTGTTTCTCAAAGGGCATTTGAGTTGAGATTATGTACTGTTGTTCTGTCATATAGACCACATACTGTTTTTTTTTAAAAAAAATTGTTGACTCCATCTTATATGTGATTCAGCTTGTTCTATTGTGGAGTTTTGAAATTTTGGAGTTCTGTAAGTTGTGGATGTGTTTGATATTAGGTTTTATAAGAGATCTTGTCTCAGCATATGTTCATTGGATAATTTGTCTTTTCATCTGATAATGATATCTCAACCTATGTGTAGGATGGACAAATGGTCTTATAAAGGAGAAAAGAGACTGGGATTCAACATTTTGTTCTATTTATTTATAGTAGAAGACTTAGAATAAATTTGTTTCCAGATGAACCTTCCTGCTTCATCTTAGGATGGGTGTCAAACAAGAATTGAATGTGTGTTAATTGTTCTATTAGGATGAATTTGAGAATCCTAGATAAAGCAATTCGGTTAAATAAGGTTCAGTTCAGTTAGGTTCAAATTCAAGATGGAATTATGATCTCAATTCACATGAGGAGCTCATGCAACTTAGATGGTATGAAATCAATGTGTAAAACAAAGGTGGAGAAAAGTAAGTGCTTACCAAGGTGGCAAAATTAACACTAGCAAAAGAAGTGTGAATGTGTTGAGGTGAATATGAGATTAAATTTCCAAACTGAATCAACCAGGAAAACATAGGTAGAGAAAAGTAAGAAGAGTAAATGCTTACCAAGGTGCCAAAAATAACACTAGCAAATAGGAAGTTGAGGCGAGCTATAGTAAAGCAAAAGTAAATATTTTTAACCAACATTATTTATAGAAGGGTTCATCCGGAAAGAAATTTATTTTAACTCTTCAACTATAACCAAAGCAAGCTAAAATTTCAGAAACAAGTATTGTATTTCAATATTGTTTCTCCTTCACAAGAAAATTTGTCTGTTCTATGCCTATGTCCTTTCCATAGTTCTCATGGACAGATAAGAAATAGAAGATTGTTAATAAAAAGTACAGATTATACTATGTGATTTGTTCTCTGTTACTCTGCTCAATTACATTCAAATTCTTTTTTTGCCAAAAATATTCTCAGAGAGTCCCAATTTTTTTTCCTTTTTGGGCTTAGTTTAATTCCTAAGCTTGGTTTAATTTATTTTTCAATTTTGTTGTCAAATTTAATTTTCATATGGTAAAAGAAGAATCTTCCTTGTTTCGTTCTTTCAAAACTCTGTTGTTTTGTGCCTGTAGCATAACTATGTTGAGCCACATCCCCCTTTTTATTGGAGTTTTAGTTTCAATTGTCTTTTAATGCGTTTTTAAGTCTGCTAAGGATGTTGTCAACTTTGAGTTGCTTTATGTATTCACTTTTCTTTGCCATGCAACTTGTTTTCCTGCAATACCTTGGATATATTTGTTCCAATAAATCCATCG
Organism: Curcuma longa; assembly: GCF_044706935.1. Classification (NCBI taxonomy): domain Eukaryota; kingdom Viridiplantae; phylum Streptophyta; class Magnoliopsida; order Zingiberales; family Zingiberaceae; genus Curcuma; species Curcuma longa. The sequence goes on along the minus strand of NC_133869.1, from coordinate 9,073,173 downwards.
AGGAAATTACTTGCAGAATAAGCTATCATGGCGGAGGAACCACAACCTCTTAACTATGTTCATGAGACTGTGCTGAAGAAAAGAAAAATCAGTGAGGATTGGGCCGTTAAGAGAAGGGGGCTTCTAGCAGAGAAAAAGAGAAGCAAGCAAGAGAGATTTAAACGTCCAATTAAGAGGCCTGAGGAGTTTGTCAAAGAATACCGAGACAAGGTTAGTAAGCGATCCATATTGTTTTCTTGCAAAATGTGTCTGTTAAGATGCTACACCTCTGCCTCATCTCTTTCACTTTGGCCAACTTATCATCTTGTTGAAAACTTCTTTATTGAGGGAGACATCTGCATATTACTGGTTCATTGTAAGCGTTAGAAAACTCTGCTGAAATTCTGTTTTCCATGGATATGTATCTGGTCAACTGTTTAGCATTATCCATATGATGTTTTATTTGCATTGCGAAGTTGTTTATTCTAATAAGAACCTAGGAAGATTATGATTTATGGAGTCTTTCATCAATTTACCTTGAGTTGGCCTCTGTGAAAAGCAGCTACGGTTTTGTGTTCAGCAATTAAGAGAGTAGTTAGCTCAGGGTTGGCAGGAAATTTGTATGCACAGGAAAAGAGTGTAAATGTCATTTGGTTAAACAAACACTTGTGATAAGAAGAAATCTTGAATGATAATGAAAGTGCTTGGCCATCTGAAGTGCTAGTATCTTGTTTGCTCATGGCACTTAATTCTACAAAACCTTAAAAGATATAAATGTTTACATAATCACTGGTGGTGCATTTGATTCATAGGGTCAACTAGTCTATTCCGTATGTATTTCCATGGAAAAAGTATTCCTGTGATTGCAAAGATCAACATGCTAACAGTGTCCATGGATTGTGATTCCCTAATCATCCTTCTTAGATATTCTTTACTCTAATTCAAGGACTAACTATTCCTCTTCTACTCAATTCTTGAAGGAATATCTATTCAATTATATTTAATTCTCCAATAAATTTATGTCATGAAGCAGAGAGGGTTGAAGTGACTAGTCGCGATGATAATTTAATCTAAGAAGACAACCACTAGGGAAATTTCTAGAAATGATCATTTAATCTAAGAAAGACATTAATCAAGGGAAATGTCTATAAATGGTAGTTGTGATGGCCTATCAGGGTGATTTCTATTTCATGATTATTTGTTTTGTTTGAACCATTTTACCATCTTAATTTTGGTTTGTTGGTTGGTATTCTCTCTACCATTTACCATTTCACCTCTGATACCTGCATCTCTGGACAATGGAGTTTAGAACTGTGGTATTACACACGTTTTTTATAAACACACATGGAACTAATGAGAGGGCCTGCATTGAATACCCTTTTTCTACCCATTACTCTGAGTGCTCTTGTTCATTTCATGTGCATGCGATAGTTTCCACACTGTTTTTTATAAGTTTGTAGTTAGTTAATCTAATCATTCTGAATAGAAAATGCCTTTTCTTTTTTATTATCTAATATAATTGCATTTTTTAGGAGTTGGACTTTGTTCGCATGAAGCAAAGGGTAAAACTTCGGAAGTTTCCTAATGAAGCCATGAAATCTAAGCTGCTTTTTGTCATTAGGATCCATGGGTTAGTTATATAAAAGGAATCTTAGTTTGTGTCCTTTCTTTAATCTTGTTTAATATACATGCACAGTCCTTTTTAAAACTCAACCATGCGTTCAGATCAAAGGATATGCATCCACAAACAAGAAAAATTCTGAACAAGTTGCGGCTCGTACAGATATTGAATGGTGTGTTTCTCAAAGCCAATGAAGCAAATTTGAGAATGTTATTGAGAGTAGAACCATTCGTCACTTACGGGTGAGAATGGTGTTCCTTTATTCTCACTTAATCCCAGATAAGCCGGAATTCTTGTTTTTATATTTTCTTTCTTCTAAGATGTTTATTTCAACTTTGTAGTTACCCCAACTTGAAAAGTGTCAAGGAGCTTATCTACAAAAAAGGCCATGGAAAAGTAGACAAGGAAAGGACTCCTCTAACAGACAACAATGTCATCGAGCAGGTAAGACAAGTCCTAAAATTTTTGATACTACAGCAAGAAACTCTGATCTAGTTCATGTTCCCACCATGGACATATTGCCACTTTTTCAAGAATGGGGCCTTTATGATAGTGGAATTAACATTTATGCATGTGAATCTTCGATGTTTCTTGTGCTGATATCTCAACAAAGGAAAATTATGCAAACCAATGAAGGTAATGAATGAAGCTTTTCAAAGAAACACTCAGTCAGTAGGTCGTATAGGGACTATTCTAACTCTTGATAACCTAAAAAAAATCTTCTCGTATAGGTATACTTGAAGCTGCAAAATCTCTATCATAAGTGAGGATGG
>NC_133869.1:8910024-9070700 GCF_044706935.1 Curcuma longa | reverse complement strand
AATAAATTATTGTAGTTCTTCAAATCTCTTATTTTGATAAGTAAAGTCTCTTGGATTATTGAATTTTTCTTCTTCTTCTTATTAAATAAGAGCTACACATCACATCATAAAATTTAGAATTTGTCAAACCTCATGATAAAGGTGACAATTCTTGTCGCTAATTGACAAACTCTTCCCCTTAGAAAAAAAATTAGTTCATTAATTATGAGGTCTTCTATTCAAACTACTGTTCATTAATTATAATGTCTTATTTTTAAGATTATAATGCGATGTTAAAAGATGGAAAGAGCTCTTTAACTAGAATTCAAATCTGACCTAGAAGATATTACATTTGATCATTTAAGAATATTATTTATTTAGATTCAAAATTTTAATTCTAATAAAAACTAATATAATAATTATCATACCATAAATTTAATTTTTTTATTCCATTTACCTAACCCCATTTTACAATAAAGCATAATTATTAATTAAAAAAATATTAGTCATTTTCTTTAAGAATTTCAATTTTTGACTTTTTCGCACACACCACATCGTCAACTTTTGACTTCATTTCGACTCTCACGTTAATTAAACTCCATGTCAACTTAAATTATCGAAAAAACAGCATTAATTATTTCACTAATCCTCTGCTTTTCTTGACTTAAAGTCTTAAACATCCTCATTTAATTAATTAATATTAATCTCAAATAATTTTATCAATTATCACAATTTATTTATCTATTCATTTTATTATTTATTATTTATTATTTTTTTCCTGATGCTCCAAAGACTCCAGCACTCGCCGCGTGTCCACGGGGACTCAACGGGAATGGCATTAATGTAATTTCCTGGAACAATAGTGGCATTTGTATAATGTTTATCTTTTCTGAGTCTTTTTTTAAGCAGCCGAGTTTGATTCATCTCAAGCTTGGAGTTGGCCTCTTCGATTCGAATCCCTTTCTTGTTCAGGTGAGAAATCGCAAATCTCTTGTGCTTATGATTTGATTCTATCGTGTTATTGCTCTCGGAGCTTGCTTCAGATGAGAAATGGAGATTAAAGGAGGGTTTTTGCCTTCGCTTTCCCCAACTTCGCAACCCTTTTTATTGCTGCTGTGATGATTCGGGATTTTCCTTGCTTCTCTTAATCTTGTGGGCCTTTCCATCTTCCCTTTGTGATTTTCGCGTTAATGGTTAATCGAAAAGGAGAATTTTTGATAGCTCTGTATCTGAACTAGGGTTTCTTGTTGGGTTTTAAGCTGCAGATGTGGCTTGACTTTGCCGGCTTGTTTTGTCTAGGGCTCATATTAGATACAGAGATTGGATTGGCTTCTTTTGAACCATATTTCCTGTTTCGCTTCCGGTTTTAGTTGGAAATCAGTTTTATTCTTGATTTGGGAGATGGATTAGGTATATATTTACGCCAGTTGGTGATCAGTGCACAATTACTATGGAACAAAGAACAACTAGATTCCTTCAGAATTTCTACTTTGCTATCTTCAATTGAATCTTACTTCTCATTGCCATCCCTCCAATCAATGAACTTGCTCATTTTTCCCGCAATCTAGTGTCTTAGTGATTATTAACCTATGGCTCTGCCTCCATTTGTTCAAAGAAAAGTCATTGATTTCAGCTTCAAACATCAACATCAGCAAGTTGTGTTAGCCCATCTATTTGTTGTTGGCTACAATACATGGATCTTGACATCTCCATTCAACTCTTTGTAAGTCTCTATTAGTAATAATATTCAAATCTTATGAAACCTTGAACATATTCATATCACATTGACCTCAAAAAAGTCATTGTTTCACATGTAAAGATGAAGTAGAGTTTCGGAACTAAAACCATTAAACTTGTAAACCAGCTTTATGCTTGGCACAGTGATATGATAATATTCTGCCATGATTGTGATTTTATATGTTGCGTTTTGATAAACCATCATTGAGTTGTTGTGTTTTCTCTTGATTATGTGAGCCATCCTGAAAATTTTTGCAGTACAAAGTATTTATTGCACATGGTTGTTTACATTTTGTAACTTTAGTAACATATTTTGTTGCTCCAGAAATATGTAAAATGCAGGTAGGATGGTTCTTCATTTGGCACGGTCCTAATTTGCCGGATTAATACTTCAATGCAAACATCTACGAAGTGCAAAGCTTTTGACAGACACCCGCAGTCATTGAACGATATGAGTTTGCTGGATGATAATGCGGAATCCCATTTCATGACTGGAGATCACCAATCCTCGGAATATTTTGTTTCTGAGGATACTTCAAAGCATAGAAATGTTCAATCACAGGCAGGTCAAATGCAATTCTGTACTCTTGAATCCTCCTTACCTGTGAATTATACAGTGCAGAATTCCCGTTCTTCCATTCGCCTCTCGCCTACCAGTGGGAGCCCCATATCCCAGCCAGATTGGCACTCTGATCATGTCCATGGATCTCCAGTAAGTGCTTCGTCTGTTACTGAAGATCCGAATGATCTGAAGTCTAAGTTAAGCGCGATTGGGCATGAGATGCTGGGTGCTGAATATCATACCGTCGAACGATTCAAGAACACCTACCCAGCCCATCTGCCTCCAGACCTGGAGAAGTGCAGGCAAGTGATGGGAATTCCCAGAGGAGACTTGAAACAGCATCTCATAGCCTGTGCTAGAGCCATTGCAGATAATGATCTCCTCGCCGTCAAATGGCTTATTCTGGAGTTAAAGCATATGGTTTCAGTTTCCGGGGAACCGGCTCAACGACTAGGAGCATACTTACTCGAAGGCCTGATAGCTAAGCTGTCTGCCTCTGGGAGTTCCATCTACAAAGCTTTGGAGTGCAAACAACCTGCTAGTGCTGACCTCCTTTCCTACATGCATATCCTCTATGAGGTCTGCCCGTATTTCAAATTCGGTTACTTGTCCGCGAACGGGGCAATTTCAGAGGCAATCAAAGATGAAAACATGGTTCACATTATCGATTTTCAGATAGCTCAAGGAAGCCAGTGGGTCACTCTCATTCAAGCCCTCGCCGAAAGGCCCGGCGGTCCGCCGCGTGTACGAATCACCGGAATCGATGATCCTTACAACGCACGCGCACGATGTGGTGGTCTGCACATCGTGGGACGGAGACTCTCCCGACTCGCTCACTCATGCAATGTGCCGTTTGAATTCCATGCCGTGCCGATACCCGGTTGCGATGTGGAAGTCGAGCACCTGGACATCCGGCCCGGGGAGCAACTGGCTGTGAACTTTGCGATGGAGCTGCATCACATACCAGATGAGAGCGTGAGCACGAGGAACCACAGGGATCGAATTCTGAGAATGGCCAAGAGCCTTTCCCCCAAGGTAGTGACACTGGTGGAGCAAGAAGCCAACACAAACACAGCTCCTTTTTTCGCAAGGTTTCTCGAGACTTTCGAATACTACACCGCCGTCTTCGAATCGATCGATGTTACTCTTCCTAGAGAAAGCAAAGAGAGAATCAACGTTGAGCAGCACTGCCTTGCCAGGGACATAGTCAATGTGATAGCCTGTGAGGGTGCCGAAAGGGTAGAGAGGCATGAGCTGTTTGGGAAATGGAAGTCCCGGCTGACCATGGCCGGATTCCAGCCAGTTCCTCTCAGTCCTTTGGTGAATGCAACCATCAAGACCCTGTTACATAGCTATTCGCAGTGCTACCAACTCGAGGAGCGATCCGGTGTGCTTTATCTCGGATGGATGAACAAGACTCTGGTCGTTTCATCCGCCTGGAGATGATGATCGACAAACCGAATGATCAAGGTTTGGTGTATTTATCTACTCGTAAACTAGTAGTCCATGAGCATGTATACTTTAGTAAAAAGGTAGAATTCGTCACTTCAATGGTCCCACACGGTCGATCTTATGACTATAATGGAGGAGGCATGAGCATGTATACATACATACATTGGTTAAACACACAAGAGTAAGAACAGAAATTAATAATAAAGCCTCTCTAAATCCAATTTTTTCAGGCATATTATTCTATATAATATGGCCTGGTCTTAATTAGATAAGTATAATTTACTAACAATGAATTCATTAATATCGTTAGGAAAATTTGGTAAAATGTTCCAGGATTAATGTAAGAAGTAGATATTATCTAAATAATAAGATCGATTTGATATTGATTATAATTTAAACTACAAAATTATAATTCGTTTATATAATATAATATAATATAAAAATATCAATCAAAATAAACTACGTGATTTGAAAAAAAAGGGGAAAAAATTGATAAAAATAAAAAATAATAAAAAAATCAGATTTTTTTTAATTTTTAAAAATAATTATTGTAATTTTAAATACGAAATAAATCAAATCGGGTCGAGTGGGAGGGGGTCCGGCCCGATTTACCCTATAAAACGGCTCTTCCTCTGCCGAGCTCGGCCGCCGAGATCTGCAGCCGCCGATCAGCTCTTCCGCTGTCCACCCGCCGTTCCACCGATAAGGTATGCCCTCCTGTTCCCCTTTGAAGCCCTTTCGGATTTTATGCTGAATATGAGTACTGAATCAGGCTGAATCCTTGCGTTGCAAGCTCCTTGGCGGCCTTGCTGTTCTGAGTTTGGGATTTTTTTTTTTTTAATCCCTTGTCTCAAATCTAAGTTTGATTTGTGTTGCAATTGAACTTCTGATCTAACTCTGGCGTGTTGTCCTAAGATTTTACTTTTTCGTAGACTGACTTGTACGTTTCGGCAATTAAAATTTTTTTTATGTTATTACATGATGAACTCGATGCTCCGTTGTTTCTCAAAGGGCATTTGAGTTGAGATTATGTACTGTTGTTCTGTCATATAGACCACATACTGTTTTTTTTTAAAAAAAATTGTTGACTCCATCTTATATGTGATTCAGCTTGTTCTATGTGCGATGTTTTGAAATTTTGGAGTTCTGTAAGTTGTGGATGTGTTTGATATTAGGTTTTATAAGAGATCTTGTCTCAGCATATGTTCATTGGATAATTTGTCTTTTCATCTGATAATGATATCTCAACCTATGTGTAGGATGGACAAATGGTCTTATAAAGGAGAAAAGAGACTGGGATTCAACATTTTGTTCTATTTATTTATAGTAGAAGACTTAGAATAAATTTGTTTCCAGATGAACCTTCCTGCTTCATCTTAGGATGGGTGTCAAACAAGAATTGAATGTGTGTTAATTGTTCTATTAGGATGAATTTGAGAATCCTAGATAAAGCAATTCGGTTAAATAAGGTTCAGTTCAGTTAGGTTCAAATTCAAGATGGAATTATGATCTCAATTCACATGAGGAGCTCATGCAACTTAGATGGTATGAAATCAATGTGTAAAACAAAGGTGGAGAAAAGTAAGTGCTTACTAAGGTGGCAAAATTAACACTAGCAAAAGAAGTGTGAATGTGTTGAGGTGAATATGAGATTAAATTTCCAAACTGAATCAACCAGGAAAACATAGGTAGAGAAAAGTAAGAAGAGTAAATGCTTACCAAGGTGCCAAAAATAACACTAGCAAATAGGAAGTTGAGGCGAGCTATAGTAAAGCAAAAGTAAATATTTTTAACCAACATTATTTATAGAAGGGTTCATCCGGAAAGAAATTTATTTTAACTCTTCAACTATAACCAAAGCAAGCTAAAATTTCAGAAACAAGTATTGTATTTCAATATTGTTTCTCCTTCACAAGAAAATTTGTCTGTTCTATGCCTATGTCCTTTCCATAGTTCTCATGGACAGATAAGAAATAGAAGATTGTTAATAAAAAGTACAGATTATACTATGTGATTTGTTCTCTGTTACTCTGCTCAATTACATTCAAATTCTTTTTTTGCCAAAAATATTCTCAGAGAGTCCCAATTTTTTTTCCTTTTTGGGCTTAGTTTAATTCCTAAGCTTGGTTTAATTTATTTTTCAATTTTGTTGTCAAATTTAATTTTCATATGGTAAAAGAAGAATCTTCCTTGTTTCGTTCTTTCAAAACTCTGTTGTTTTGTGCCTGTAGCATAACTATGTTGAGCCACATCCCCCTTTTTATTGGAGTTTTAGTTTCAATTGTCTTTTAATGCGTTTTTAAGTCTGCTAAGGATGTTGTCAACTTTGAGTTGCTTTATGTATTCACTTTTCTTTGCCATGCAACTTGTTTTCCTGCAATACCTTGGATATATTTGTTCCAATAAATCCATCGAGGAAATTACTTGCAGAATAAGCTATCATGGCGGAGGAACCACAACCTCTTAACTATGTTCATGAGACTGTGCTGAAGAAAAGAAAAATCAGTGAGGATTGGGCCATTAAGAGAAGGGGGCTTCTAGCAGAGAAAAAGAGAAGCAAGCAAGAGAGATTTAAACGTCCAATTAAGAGGCCTGAGGAGTTTGTCAAAGAATACCGAGACAAGGTTAGTAAGCGATCCATATTGTTTTCTTGCAAAATGTGTCTGTTAAGATGCTACACCTCTGCCTCATCTCTTTCACTTTGGCCAACTTATCATCTTGTTGAAAACTTCTTTATTGAGGGAGACATCTGCATATTACTGGTTCATTGTAAGCGTTAGAAAACTCTGCTGAAATTCTGTTTTCCATGGATATGTATCTGGTCAACTGTTTAGCATTATCCATATGATGTTTTATTTGCATTGCGAAGTTGTTTATTCTAATAAGAACCTAGGAAGATTATGATTTATGGAGTCTTTCATCAATTTACCTTCAGTTGGCCTCTGTGAAAAGCAGCTACGGTTTTGTGTTCAGCAATTAAGAGAGTAGTTAGCTCAGGGTTGGCAGGAAATTTGTATGCACAGGAAAAGAGTGTAAATGTCATTTGGTTAAACAAACACTTGTGATAAGAAGAAATCTTGAATGATAATGAAAGTGCTTGGCCATCTGAAGTGCTAGTATCTTGTTTGCTCATGGCACTTAATTCTACAAAACCTTAAAAGATATAAATGTTTACATAATCACTGGTGGTGCATTTGATTCATAGGGTCAACTAGTCTATTCTGTATGTATTTCCATGGAAAAAGTATTCCTGTGATTGCAAAGATCAACATGCTAACAGTGTCCATGGATTGTGATTCCCTAATCATCCTTCTTAGATATTCTTTACTCTAATTCAAGGACTAACTATTCCTATTCTACTCTATTCTTGAAGGAATATCTATTCAATTATATTTAATTCTCCAATAAATTTATGTCATGAATAGTCGCGATGATAATTTAATCTAAGAAGACAGCCACTAGGGAAATTTCTAGAAATGATAATTTAATCTAAGAAAGACATTAATCAAGGGAAATGTCTATAAATGGTAGTTGTGACGGCCTATCAGGGCGATTTCTATTTCATGATTATTTGTTTTGTTTGAACCATTTTACCATCTTAATTTTGGTTTGTTGGTTGGTATTCTCTACCATTTACCATTTCACCTCTGATACCTGCATCTCTGGACAATGGAGTTTAGAACTGTGGTATTACACACGTTTTTTATAAACACTCATGGAACTAATGAGAGGGCATGCATTGAATACCCTTTTTCTACCCGTTACTCTGAGTGCTCTTGTTCATTTCATGTGCATGCGATAGTTTCCACACTGTTTTTTATAAGTTTGTAGTTAGTTAATCTAATCATTCTGAATAGAAAATGCCTTTTCTTTTTTATTATCTAATATAACTGCATTTTGTTAGGAGTTGGACTTTGTTCGCATGAAGCAAAGGGTAAAACTTCGGAAGTTTCCTAACGAAGCCGTGAAATCTAAGCTGCTTTTTGTCATTAGGATCCATGGGTTAGTTATATAAAAGGAATCTTACTTTGTGTTCTTTCTTTAATCTTGTTTAATATACATGCACAGTCCTTTTTAACTCTAACTCAACCATGTGTTCAGATCAAAGGATATGCATCCACAAACAAGAAAAATTCTGAACAAGTTGCGGCTCGTACAGATATTGAACGGTGTGTTTCTCAAAGCCAATGAAGCAAATTTGAGAATGTTATTGAGAGTAGAACCATTCGTCACTTACGGGTGAGAATGGTGTTCCTTTATTCTCACTTAATCCCAGATAAGGCGGAATTCTTGTTTTTATATTTTCTTTCTTCTAAGATGTTTATTTCAACTTTGTAGTTACCCCAACTTGAAAAGTGTCAAGGAGCTTATCTACAAAAAAGGCCATGGAAAAGTAGACAAGGAAAGGACTCCTCTAACAGACAACAATGTCATCGAGCAGGTAAGACAAGTCCTAAAATTTTTGATACTACAGCAATAAACTCTGATCTAGTTCATGTTCCCACCATGGACATATTGCCACTTTTTCAAGAATGGGGTCTTTATGATAGTGGAATTAAAATTTATGCATGTGAATCTTTCGATGTTTCTTTCGCTGATATCTCAACAAAGGAAAATTATGCAACCAATGAAGGTAATGAATGAAGCTTTTCAAAGAAACACTCAGTCAGTAGGTCGTATAGGGACTATTCTAACTCTTAATAACCTAAAAAAATCTTCTCGTATAGGTGTACTTGAAACTGCAAAATCTCTATCATAAGTGAGGATGGTTTGATGTTTATTAAATCCCATCAGACCTCACCTGAAACATGCTTAATAAATACAAGATTTGAAAGTCACACGACGCAGATTGATCCATTTATGGCACGATTAACACAACCTGCACCATCCCAGGCTTCTCAACCTGATGTGCTATAGTACTCGGGCTATATTATCTGACTGTTCATTTTGTGCTACTTCTTCAAAGCTTGTCATACCTTTTGCTTCACTTGCTCATTTTACTTTTATCGCTTCAGTTTCATTATCGATGTTCACACTTGCATTTCTGTGGAATAGGCTCTCGGTCGGTATGGTATTCTCTGTATCGAAGACATTGTGCATGAGATAGCTACAGTTGGATCACATTTCAGGGAGGTTACAAGGTTCTTGTGGCCATTTAAGCTCAAGTGCCCAGAGAGAGGTCTGCGGATGAACAAAAAGCTCTACAAACAAGGAGGGGATTCGGGCAACCGCGAAGATCAAATCAATGAGCTGATTGATAAACTGAACTAGGGAGGTGAGTTGTGGTATTGGTACCTAAAAATATTCAGTTCCATGCTACTCTCTCTCTTATTTCCTGCATCATCCTACTTGAACAAATTTTGCAAGTATTTTTGGCAGATAGCTACAGATTGTGATCGATATGATATTTTTCTTCCAAAAACATTTACTCTTGCTATACTGTTTTGTTCTGCCTTAAAGAAATCTATTTAGTTTAAAATGGTCAAGAATTTATAGACATTTTTAATGAAATTTTACTTTGCAAGAATGTCAACAGAGTTGCTTTGCACTCGAAAATTGGTAGTCTTTAAATCTAGAAGGAGCTTTCTATTTTGTTAATTATCATGACAAACCTTTTAGAGGACAGGGATAAGAAATGTAAGTTCTCGGGGCATGATTGAGTTGGTTAGTGCGAGACAGATTTATTGAAGTGGGTAAAAGTCGAATCTTGACGAAACTGAGATAATATTCTCTTTCGTAGTGATCAACTGTAATTTTCTGATTTATCTTCTCATATATAGTGGTAAAGTCAATCGTATGAGGCTATTAGAATGGTAAATTTCATTTTTTTTCTTAAGGAGAATACATGCAAGAAATTCTTGGCATCTTTTGTAAACTTTTCATAGTTGCGGGTCTGAAATTATATTTTATTATTTTATTTTTTAGGTTCCAACATTTTCAAATTATTTGTTAAGTGTTTTTTCCCTTTATTTTCAAATTATTCTGTTCTTTAAGAGAAGTAGCTATTCTATTGACCACAAACTTTGGGTGCTTCTGTATGCAACGAAGAACAGTGACACTAAAAGGCATTTTAGGAATGTTACGCTCAGTGTAGTTTCTTTTATTTGCTCTTGAGGAAAAGGTGAGTTCGTGGCCGTCTCGTGGAATCTCGTAGTCACGAGTAGAGTTGTCAAACGAATCAACTCATGATAGGGCAGGTTAATTCATTATATGACGGGATGGGATGGATTGGTCTATTAACTTGGCGGATTATAAAATTTTCAATTCAATTCAAAGTGGATTGCAGGTTAGGCGGAGCCATCCATATGTTTGTAAAAAATATAGAAATTTTTAAAATTTTAAATTTGTATTACAGTTTAAATGAGTGAAGTTGAAAATTTTAAATTTGGATTGTAATTTAGATAAGTTAAATTTCTTAGTCCATTAAATTTTTTATTTTAATTTAAAATTTTAAAAAAGATTTTTTTTCAAATTTAAGGATTCAAGTTAAATTTATGAACTGTGAATTTAAGTGGATTAATTTAATTGAATCTATTTTAAAATAGATTGATAAAATTTTAATTCAATTTATTTAAATTATTTATCAGCGTACAGCAATCTTATGGATCAATTTAATTTAAATTGACCACTTTAGTGGTAAAAGATAAAGATACTCACGTGGATTAGATTATTTAAAATTTGATCTTTATTTTCACGCGAATATCAATTCGATTATTTTCGAAGAGATTAAAAAAATATTTATTATACTGAAATTTGAGAAGCATTTTAAATAATCTAATCGAGTTAAATCAAATCAAATTAAACCAAACCAAGTTAAACCAAACCAAACCAAACCAGTCCGAACTATCCAACTCTTCCTCGTGTGATTGATTCTCCAGCCGCCAGCGCCCTTAAACAAAACCTCTCTTCCGGGTTTTATCCTCTCTTCCCTCCTCGCCTCCTCTCTCTCTCTCTCTCTCTCTCCGATCTGGAGCAACGCTGGCTTCGGCGGCGTCGTCCCTCCCGATTCCTCTGTGGCGAGTCCACGAGCTCGTCAGGCGAACTTCACATCAGCGACCTTGGGAGAATCGACTCGGGCTTTCACTGCCATCCCGCTCCGCGTCCGCTTGTGTCGCTCTCAGTTCCCCCCGGTCCTCCCCCTTTCCTGTCGGCTCTGAGTCTCCCGACTCCGACGACTCATTTCCGGTACCCTTTTCCCAGATTAGCCCTCGCCAGTCGCCCCTCTTGCTAGACCCTGATGGCGATCCCGTTGCTTGCGTCAATGGGGAGACTTTCAGATCTCCGTGGAGAGGGCCTGGAATCGGGCTTGATTACCCCACTGAAGAGTTGAAAATGATCTTTTTCGAGGAGCCGATTTGGGTTCCGCCGAAATACTCGATCGAATTTGATGCCGCGCGGAAGATAAGGAGGCTGGATTCTTCGAGGGAGGAAAGGAGAAGATATAATTCTTTGCGGAGGCGGCAGATCAAGGCGGAGACGGAGGTGTGGGAGAGGGCAGCGCAAGAGTACACGCAATTGGAAAAAGTGATGCTTGAGAAGAAGCTCGCGCCGAGTTTACCTTACGTTCAATCACTTTTCTTGGGGTGGTTCGAGCCGTTGAGGGATGCAATTGAGCGCGACCAAAGGTTGCAGAAGACGAAGAGGCAGAAGGCTGCATATGCTGAGCACATTGGACTCTTGCCCGCAGATAAAATGGCAGTTATTGTGATGCATAAGATGATGGGGCTGCTTATGGTGGTGGGCCAAGAAGAGGGGCGTGTGCGGGTTGTTCAAGCTGCAGTTCAAATTGGTGAAGCCATTGAGCAGGAGGTAGGATATATCTTCCAGAGACACTCTCCCACTTGTTTCTCTCCTTCTGTTGTGTTTATTCCATGTGCAAATCCTGAGCTCTTGTTATGCGTTCATCTTTATTTGTTTGAGCATATTTCCAATGCCAAGACCATGGATTTATTTCTCATTACATCTCTTGTCAGTTGAGTTCTATGACAGGTTGGCGTTCCTTTTATAGAGATTCAGGAAAAACATCTCACAAAAGGAAAAAAAAAATGATGCACAATGCAACTTCAACAAGAAATAGCTAATTGACCAGATTCGAAACATGGTTATGTTTATAATAAATGAAGAGTTAATTTTTTTTCTGGTGAATTAATTATCTGTAGTTTATGATGCTGTAAGAACATCAACTTAAATTTCATATGTTATTTATAGCTTGTTGCTCGCTAGTTTCATGAAGAAACATGTTGTAAATAGGACTGCAACATTAATGACCTCTAGATCTTAAACTTATAGCCAATATTTCTTAAAATATGTATAGGTGCTAATTGTCTATCTCTGCATAATTCATATAGGGTATGCATTTATGTCCATTTAGATGCAAATGCAACATGGTCAATTTTTCCAAGTGTTTTAGGAAATAAACAAAAGCTATAGTGCCCATCCAAATGGCTTAAAGCATAATTGTTCAACAATTTTTAATCTTCTCTAGGAAGGGGATTATCTAGCAAGATGGCATCCTCACTGACCTTAGACTTGTCTGTTATTTGAGGTTAGAAATAGGGAAGATGAGTTTGGTTATAACCTTATAGGTGACTTTTATTGTTGAGTCTAACTGTTGGCGAACTTTAGCTTTTGGTTGTGTGTTGAATAAATACTTAGTGACTTGATGGATTCGTTTAATCGAGATGACAACTAGAGATTGAAACAATATGCAGTCAGCTTGCATACTACTGGAGATTGAAAAAATGTGTAATGCTTACTCCTCTTATATTGTTTTCTACATTTCAAAATAAATTGACTCCCCGTAAGTCATTTTCTTTCGATTATGATTTATGAATTCAATTTATGATTATCGCCTTTGAATCATGAGAACTATCTAATTTTAGTTTCATCCAATCATTCTGATCATTATGTTATTGCATTCATGTTTTTTTTCCCTATCTCCAGTTTTTCTGTCTTTAATTTAATCACTCCACTTCCAGTTTAAGATCCAGGCATGTTTTGCAAAGAGTAAAAGATCAGGAAGAAGAAACAGTGGGAATGATAGAAATGCTACCTTGGAGAAACATCAAGAGATCTTGGGAAAAAAAATGTTGAAATTGTTAAAAATGAAGAAGCTGATTGAGGTAAAGAAGCTCCTCAAAAATGAGCTTGAGATAGAGTCTTGGGGTCGCGATGGCCAAGCCAAGGTTTGTGCATCTGCATTGTCTAGATATTATCAAATAATAATATTTGGCTCTGTTTGACACTCTTAATGAGGAAGTTTTTCCCTCTTATGTGCAGTTGGGTTGTCGCTTAATTGAATTACTCCTAGAATCAGCATTTGTACAAGTAGGATCTGACCGATTAGAAGATACTGTACCTGTGGTTCAACCTGCTTTTAGACACTTGCTTAAACATATTCCCAACGAAGATGGGTATGATGTCTTTATTTTTTGCTTGTCTGGTTCATATCCTATATAATGATTTAGAACAAGTCTTTCTTCCTTTTATTTGTACAGGAAATCTGTCAGTAGATATGGAGTGATAGAATGTGATCCATTAGTCCGCAAGGGGCTCAACAATACTGTAAGTTGTGATGTTATTCCAATTTGAGTTGGCTGTTAATATTGTATTTCTTGATGTGTTTATTTATTCCAATTTCAGTGATTAATTAGTTTTTCTCCAGAAGTTCCAGGTGCTACTAAATTGGGTTCTTTCTTTTGTCTCAATCATGACTTAGACTATTGTAATAACAAATGGATCATATTGTAGTGCTTATGTAACTTTGATGTGATTCCTAATCACAATCAAAATTTCACAACCAAAATTTCATGTACCCATTTGTAAGACAAGCACAGTTCATGTATCATGTATGAACTCTGACCTATTGTATTTTCATTTAGAATAATGAACCTCAAGTCTGATTGCTTGTGTTGGGATTGGGTCTATCTAGTCCAGTCTAACTACCTGCATGTGATGGGGGCCATAAGAGCTTAAATAATCTAATTTCCTACTAGGTTGTGTTTGGAATAACTGATCACCTTATTGAACGCAACATTTCCACTTAACTAATTTGGACTCAGGTATTTCAGTTTTTGGTCTACATAGCTGGAGTTGCTGTATGGTATTTTGACTATAATATTCTCACTTGGCTCCTTCAGGGGATAAATTAATGTTAGTTCCACTGCAATGTTTCTCTCCCATTCTGGGGCATGGGATGCTATGCACCAGATGTGTTCTTATAAGAAGAATATGTCTCAAATTTGTTACATTTTGGGAAGATATATTTGTTCTAAAGCAAAATGACCATTCTATTCAGGAATACTTTACTGAGCTTAAGGGCAAGTGGGATTAATTCTATATATCACTTTATTACTCTTGATATAACAGTCCTTGAAAAACAAATGAGTTCCTTGTAAGCTAGTAGCAAGGTCTCTTTTTTGGTTTACTTGTCTAACAAAGCTTTAGTTGATGCGAATATGCCACTTCTCTTCACCTGTAAATGCTCTTCTTGGGTATAACATATAATGACCTTTAGTTGTTCTGTGTGCTACAAACTTGATTTCTCTGAATAAATTATGCACGTGTTGCTATACTTGACTACCTGATATTTCCTTTGTCAGTGTCTTTTGTTGTTGTGTGCAAAAACCTAATTGTGCAATTATTTTGCACAATCTTAAGGATTGTTCAGAAGTGGTCTGCTCTCTGTGTTGCTATACTAGATAATCAACTTTCTGTTAGCTACCTTTAAGTCAGATTGGTGATGATCAAACACTTAATAACCTAGGTGTTATTTTGTTGTTGTATGATTACTGGGTACATCTTGTACAATGTATCTCATATGAGTCTCTCATTCTCTCTCTTTTTCTCTCCCTTCCCTAATAAATTCTGTGTTTTCTTTTCCTCTCCTAAGGATCGATGGTCAAAATATCATAGACTTGTTCGAATCTGAATTAAATGTTATAATAAATTTTGTTATTGCTTACGTATGTTTTCTAAAATATAGACTCATTTCTTTACACTTTTTGTGCTAGTTGGAGTAACTTGTTAAATCCAAATTGCATCTAGGCTGATTGAGAAAATCAGGGTTTAGGCAATTCAATTTGCAGATTATCTCTGTATGCTTTCTTCTCTACAACCTTAGTCGAGTTGCCTTTGGTTCAGGAATTATGATGTCTAGTAAAGCAGGTCTGTGTTTATCACTTTTACCGTGTATCATGTTTGCATCATTGCATGATCAAACACAAACCAGGCCATGTT
This sequence comes from Curcuma longa, assembly GCF_044706935.1. Classification (NCBI taxonomy): domain Eukaryota; kingdom Viridiplantae; phylum Streptophyta; class Magnoliopsida; order Zingiberales; family Zingiberaceae; genus Curcuma; species Curcuma longa. The sequence continues at coordinate 9,055,732 of NC_133869.1, read as the reverse complement.
GTCCTTGCAATACACAGCTCTTGTTTGAGAACTACATATGTATCAAACCTGCATGGGAAGTCATGGTTCTACCCCCAAAATGACTAATCTTGGAATGGTTAATTGAAAAGTAAAGAAATGAATATTACATATGACCTTGTGATATTAGGTTTAATCAATTAACTTTAGAAATTTCTTTGTTGGGATTGTTATCATTTTACTTGCTAATCTTTTTATTGGGATTCACTTTTAAAATTCTGATTATACTAATTGAACTTGCAGGCTAGGCACATGATCATCCCATACCTCCCAATGTTGATACCACCAAAATCTTGGAAAGGGTATGATTGGAGTATAATAAATGTAGTATTGTGCAAGATTATGTAATCCTTGTGACTTATTCACAATGAAGAGAATTGTATATCTTGTTACTTTCAGGATTCACTTAAGGGGAACCCAAAGTCTGGTTACCTTATTGGTTTCTATTGTGTACTTGTTATTTATAGTACTTTCTGTTTGTCATATTGTGTTTATAGATTTAAACTGTCTGTATTCGTTTTCTTTTTAAGGTATGATCTTGGTGGGCATCTTTTCCTTCCTTCTTATGCTATGCGGACACACGGGGCAAAAGAGCAACAAGATGCTATTAGAAGTGTTCCAAGGAAGCAACTGAAGAAAGTATTTGAGGTCTTGACAGTTTCTTTCCGTCCTAGACTTAATAGTCCATATTCTTACTATTATTTCTTTTTTACTTCCTCTGTCGTTGTACAATAAGCTAAGAAATTAAGTGTTCTACGGAAGCAGCAATAGTAATTTTGTATGTATGCTCACTACCAATATTTTAGTTCAACTAGTGATTGTGCAATTAGCTAGGATTGTTTGTGAAGGATTCTGCTTTAGTGCTAACCAGTAGGTGATGTAGAAAGAGCAACAATTTACTGTAAGTGAAGTTGTTGACGTTTATTTGGTTTTGATGATCAACATGCTCATTTTTGTGTTCAATTTCTAGTTGTTTGTTTATGCAACCAGGAATTTATGAAGTGGCAGTCATATTAATTGTATGCGAAATATTCTTTTCCTTTGTTCCTGGTAGACCAATTTTACCTCTGTTAATTTTCACTTTATACTTATGTGTAACGAGGTCTTTGCGTAATAAGAATTTACCTTTAGTTACTATATCTTACTTTCCTTTTTACCCTACTTATTTTGTTTAGAATATTAAATCAACCTATACTATACCAATTCCTCCATTCATTATCTGTAAATATTTTTAATGAAATTGTATACACAGCCACAACTTTATGGTTCATAGTGTCCTACAATACACAAATAAAGAACAGATTCCCAAACAGATTCAAAAAATTAATGTACCTAGTTACCAGAATGTCAACTACAACATTCCTAGTCAGGCAAGAAAAAATATAATTAACATGATTGAAAATGATCTAAATGATCTGGTATTACTAGCAACAGCCTTACAAGAGCTTAATGACAAGATGATATTTATGTATCTACTCTCACCTAGTTAAATTTTTTGCTTCTTGTTATTTTTGTTGTTAGATAGTCAAGTAATGGTTTCTTCTTAAACTATATCCCTGTATCTGGATTATCAATCTGCATATTTGTGCAGGCACTGGATACACTTGGAAGAACCAAATGGAGAATAAATAAGAGAATTCTTGATGTTGTAGAGATTCTTTGGAGCCAAGGTGGAGGTATTGCAGGTTTGGTTAATCGCAAGGATGTGAGTGGATTGTCACAATGTTTAAGTTAACTTTAATCAGTATAATAATTCAAAAATATAATAATGATGTCCTTTTGGTGATAATGTGGTTTTGAAGATTCAACTTCCTGACAGACCTGACTCAGAGGATTTAAATGAGATCAAGAAATGGAGGTGGAGCACTAGAAAAGCTAAAAAGGCTAATAGCGAGATGCACTCTCTACGTTGTGATATAGAACTTAAACTTTCTGTATGTTATCCTGTTCCATCTGTTCTTGTGTACATTTCTTCTGTTGCAACTTATTCTTGAACTGGGCGTCATCATAGATAGTTGTTTATTTAATCCATCAATTACATCGCATATGATTGCAACAGGTAGCCCGTAAACTGAGTGGCGAGGAAGGATTCTATTATCCCCATAATCTTGATTTCCGGGGTCGTGCTTATCCAATGCATTCACATCTAAATCATTTAAATTCAGATTTATGTCGAGGGATTTTGGAATTTGCTGAAGGGAAACCCCTAGGGAAATCTGGTTTACACTGGCTAAAGATACATCTGGCGAACATATATGGTGGAGGTGTTGAAAAGCTTTCGTATGACAGGAGGTTGAGTTTTGTGGAAAACCATTTGACTGATATATTTAATTCTGCGGAGGATCCCATTGGTGGTAAGCGGTGGTGGATAACTGCTGAAGACCCATTCCAGTGCTTAGCTGCATGCATTGATCTTAGAGATGCCTTAAAAGGTCCATTGCCACACTCAACCATCTCTCACTTGCCCATTCATCAGGTGATCACTTAATTTGATGCAAATGTAATCTCTTAGTTACTAGAGTTGATGTATTTGATAGACCTGTTTAATTTCACTAGTCCATGTAGTTGCATTTCAATTGTTAACTTGTTGCAATTGTTAAGATCTTTTTTGACCTGGAATTTATCACTTAATAGAGCTTGGAATCAGCCAAGAAAGCAAACTACTAGTATTTGCTAAATACATTGAATGAACAAAACACAACTTGCTAGCTACGACTGTTACTATGTTAGCGATGAGTAATACAAATAATTCAAGATGATGACTATGATGCTAGAGCTATTAAGAGTTAGTATTAACGTCGATATAAGAGTGACAATTAATATAAAGATCATGTTTCTATTGCACTTTGAGCCTTTTTATCATAGTTTTCTAATTCCAGTGGTGCAAGTTCAAATCATCATCTTCCAGTGCTTAGTCGAGATATGCTGATAGAGACATGTGGAGAAATCAATATCATATGTTTTGGGATGACTATTTAATTTGGTATTAGTAAGATGAAATGTCGTATACTTAACTAAACTTATTAATTTGAGTTAGTGTTGTTTCAAGTTTTTTTTAGAAAGAGAAATATGTGTATTTGTCTTTCTCTAGCAATTTCAGATAATACTTGAAAATTTACATAAAACCAATATAAAATCAAATATAACAGTTTAAAAAAAAACAAAATACATATAGAATGGAATAATCATTCTTCCAAGAATTATCATATATATATGTGTGTGTGTGTGTATATAATGTAGACAATATATCAATAAGTTCAAGCCACGATCTCCTCATCCCCTCACAATATAATAGGAAATTTATATTTTTACACCAAATTTAGTTAACACTTTTAAATATTCTCGAAATACAAAAATTATATTAAACTTCATTAATAATTTGAAGTTAAAACATCACATAAATGTAATACAAGTGATACTTATAATCATTAAAACTCCAAACTCACGACAATTTGGATTCATTGTATATCTAAAGATGTTGAAGCTGGAGACTTATCTCATGACCATTCTGGATGCAAGATCTCAACTCTATGCCTTTGGAATAAATGACTTGTTCATTATATATAATAATAATAATGATAATAATAATAATAATAATAATAATAATAATGATAATAAAAGTATAGGTTTCAAATTTAACCTTACTCATAGCTGTTATAGAAGATTCAATAGACACCAAACATAATCTTGAAACATGAACTCAATAGTCAACACCTGAAATATAAAGTCAGTAGTGAGCATTTGTAGCAATCAAATATTGATGAGATTTTTTTAAAAAATTAATATACACTTATCAAAACCTTATTTACATGATACGGTACCAAAATTATATTGTTCCTATCTCTATCAGAGATTGAATCTTTGACATGGTTCAAAATTTTAAACCTTGATTGTTATAAATATGTTAGTACTGTAATGTGATATTAACTGCATCTTTTGCTTGAAAGATGCAATTTTCTGTTTCTTCTAATTAGATATATTAGATATGGCATAACTTCTGGATTTCAAATGAGCTTCAATTTAATCCACTCATTTATGGTAATTCAGATGGCTATCTTGTTTTTTACTTGGCTGTATAATTTGGTACAAATAGCAGTTCAGACATGGCATAAGTGACTATTGATATTACCAGCTAGGTATTACATTTAGAATTGTTGGACATTCTCATCTTGATAGCAGTTGTTTCATTTTGATAGTGGTAATCTGGAAGTGGTTTTTGTTGGAGTTGCACCAAGGCAACATGCCTCAGACTTAACAATACCTGAAACAAGATAATTAGAATGTAGTTATCAACCACATGCATCCTATACCAAGTTCCCTATGATACTCGGCCTTGTGATATCTTCGGTTTCTGACACAAGTATGAAAGGAATAAATGAGGATTCCATGTATTGGATAATATTATGGTACAAGGACCCTTGTATTAGTTCATAATTTTTCTATTACACTTTCTTATTCTTTGAGGTTGTGGTTCACAGCTTTGCATACTTAATCAGGGATATTGATACTTTGTGGCAATTTGTTGTATCAAATGTCAGTAGGTATTGTTATTTTTCTCTTAAGTATAAGTTACATATAACAAGATCATATTCTGCATCATAGATTCTGATCCATTCTTTATTAGCATACAGTTATCATTGTTAAACATTCTTGTCATGTTTTGAAAATGTGATTTATCTAATTTGGTGCTGGTTATTTAGGATGGTTCCTGCAATGGCTTGCAACATTATGCAGCTCTAGGAAGAAACAGTGTAAGTTAATGTTTTTTCTTCTTTTTTTGAGAAATCTGCATTGGCTACGCAGCACTTTTGCTTCCTGTAAATCACATAATTAAATTCTTTTAGATGCTGAAAATTTACAGATGAGTCATTTTTGTAAAACTTTTGCCTTTTATGGAAAATCTTCCCTTTATTAGCATCATGATTTCTTCCTACTTTTCTTTACTGTGATACATATTTTTGGCAAGTTTTTGTACTTATTTTGTGATCTTTTACAATCTCAGCTAGAGGCAGCTGCTGTGAATTTGGTTGCAGGAGAAAAGCCTGAAGATGTTTATTCTGGGATAGCTACCAGGTACTTTGGCGTCTGTTATATTCCAATTACAATATGCCTGTGGTTACTCTAAATTGACCCTTTCTTTTCTCTCTAAATAATTATAAAATTTGGCTTTGCAAATAGTGTTTTCTTCAGTAGGTATGATCTCTGTTGTTACTGATAAGCCTTTTCATATTTAGCTAACCTTAGGTTTTCTTATCTGTTTGTGTTTTCAGTTTCTCAACACGTTTATATTTGGTTCTCAAATTTTCTTAACTTGAAAAACAAGGGAATTGATTACATTTAGTTATGATTATTTATTATTTATTTTTATTTTTTTTTTTAACTCATGAGTATTCTTGTTGCTTGGGCTTTTGGCTCAGCATGGCCCTCCCTAGTAGCATATGACGTCTAACACAAGGACCTCCACTTTGACTCTATGCCCCTCCTAGAATATGATGTGTTGGCCACCTGGATCCACACCTTATGTTAGATACTTGTATACCCAAGTCTGAGGAACTTTTGTGAATAGTGTGAGTGATTTAACTTGAACTGTTCATCATTTTGATCATTTGAGTTTGCATTAATTGTCAAATCTAGCCCAAACGTACTCTTTTCAATAGATGATCCTGAATTCCAAAAAATAGTTAATCTATATGATTCAATTCTTGAATAAATCTACCCAACCATTAAATTTCTTATCTCACCCATTAGATCTCCTTTCTGATAGTGCCACATGTATTAGTTTACCTAGTCAACAATTGACATGACAAGTCACAACAAAACTAATAACTAAACTTGTCAACTCACTCCGGTTTTAGTTGGTAAAATTAACTTTGGGTTTGTGTCTTGGTTTCAACATATTTATCGTGATGTTGACAAGGCATGCTAACCAGATTAGTCTGTTCATGTGGCACCGTCAAAAAAGCAAATTAACAGCTAAGCGTGCAATTGACATGCTCTGGATTACATGTGGAGCAGTAAATAAAGCAAATTAACAGGTAGGCTAAGTAGGCTTCAGTAATTGGCTAGATATATCACAAAATAAAAAATTCAGCAAGATTGATTATTTCTGGAACTTCAGGCTAAATCTGTTAAAAGCCAAAATTTTATGGTAAGATTTAGTTGTCAACTTCCAATGACATCTTCAATTGACAAACTAAGCCTATGGAAAGGTTCTGTGTATTTTATGGTTTGATTATCTTACTCGGCAACTAATGGATTATGATATTTACATTACCAACTTGTGTAAAGTTGTAATAGGGAATCTAATGCATTTCCCATTTTTGCAAATTTTAGGGTTCTAGAAATAATGCAAAAAGACTCTGAGAAAGATCCCAACGTTGTGCCTGCTGCTTCCCTGGCTAAAATCCTAGTTAATCAGGTTAGTCGAAAACTGTGTCAAAAATAACCTCCCGTTGTGAGTGCTAGCACAGTTGCTTCCAAGTGTACACAATTGAACATTATTCATCCTTCGTAGCTTTCAGGTGGATCGTAAGCTTGTTAAGCAGACAGTAATGACGTCTGTTTATGGTGTGACGTATGTTGGTGCTCGGGAACAGATCAAGAGGAGGCTTGAAGAAAAGGGAGTGATTAAAGATGATAAGCTTCTCTTCAGAGCATCTTGCTACGCAGCTAAAGTAGATAATATGACACACAAATCATTTTGAGTTTATTTTAAATCCACTATAACTGGATTATAATACTTACTCTACTTTTTTTGTTGCAAATTGAAGGTGACTTTTGATGCTCTTGGCGAGATGTTCCAAGCTGCAAGGAGTATTATGAAATGGTTGGGAGATTGTGCCAAGGTCTCTTTTCTAATTTCATCAACTGTTTATGGCTTTTGCTTATTGTATCTTTTGACTAGGACATTGGCTTGTTAACTCAGGCTTGCCTTTTGGGGTACATTTTAAGAATTATGGCTTACAACTTATCTTGACTATGTAGAAGGAAAGAGGAGAAATTTTACCAGAGCATCTGTATTGTTCTTTTAACAGATCATTGCTTCTGAGAATGAACCTGTTCGATGGACAACTCCTCTCGGGCTCCCTGTGGTTCAGCCTTACAGAAATTCTGAAAGGCACCTGGTGAGTTGTTTAGCACATTGGATTTTAATTTTCAGGGTCAAGTAATCTTTCTAGTTTCTTGATTTTTTTACATGTATGTATAAACAATATTAAGTGATCCATATCAGCCTTGTGCAACGATATCACCACCCCATTACATAGATCCTTACATTGGGACATTATTTCAATATTAAAAACAATGGTGGTTGTTTCTTTTGTATTATGCTGTTTGATTTGCACTCGATATTCATATATAACTATTTGATTAATCCTTGCTGTAAAATATTTAGTTTGGATTTACCAAGCTTTTGTTGTGTGTTGTAATGCTTTAGGCTTCTGACATTCTGTTGCAGATAAGAACTTCTCTTCAGGTTCTCTCATTACAAAGAGAGGGTCAATCGGTAAGCTCTTCTAGATCACTCTCATGAATTGTTTACATCCTTAACGAGATTTCTGACTATGCCAGGTTTCAGTCAAACGTCAGAAGATGGGTTTCCCACCAAATTTTGTACACTCCCTTGATGGTTCACATATGATGATGACTGCTATCTCTTGCAATAATGCGGGTTTACATTTTGCAGGTTTTTCTCAATTCCTTGATAAACAGTCAGTCGTTTCTACTAGCTATCCATGATATTTATCTGTGACCTTTGTGAAATCAGTGTTTGCAAGAAATCGACCTTCGTATTCATTATTTACACATTCTAATTTTTATGAGGGTCTCTGAATTTCTTGCGATACACACACATCGTAGGAATATCAGGCTGGAGATTATAATTTACAAACATGAATAGCGTTTCTACCTCAAATCTGTTTTGCATTGTATTAGAAACACTGAATGAACATATTACTAAGTGTATCTTCGATTGGTTGCGATCTAAGAAGATGAACCAGCAGAGCATAAGGAAAGGATGTTGTTCCTGTTGAGATGCGCCCTCGGACTGGACGGCTAACCCTCTCTATATCACCTCGCCCAGGACCCGTTTTCTGGGTAGGTCGAGAGCCTGCAAGGAAGAACACGTGAGATGGAGGGCCAGGGATCTTCCCCGGCGCGACCACTCCGATGCTTAAGTTAGTTGGGGAAGAGGAAGAAGTGCTCAGGCCGAAGAAGAGCAAAAGAGGAAGAAGTGTCTCTCTTTTTCTACGTACCTCCTTTCTTCTTTGAAACACTCATCCTTTTAAGGAAGTCCGAAGATTTTGGAATGTCTTGTCTTAGACTTGACACGGAAGGTTCCGTCAATGCTAGGACTGTGTCTTAAAGAATGTCTAGAGGCATGTTGCAAGGCATGGTTCGTTCAGTAAACACGTGGCCTTGTTGACTGGCCAGGAAGGAGTAGTCCCCTCAGACACGTGTCGGGATGGGATAGGAGAGAGAACACGTGGGATCGTCTTAACTAATGAGGGAAGGAGTGGCCCTTGGGAACCAGCGGATGAAGGAAGGGGTACAGCTGTCCCGAAATGGATTCTAGATCGCCACCCCCTGACCTGCTGCACGAGGAGGGAGAACGGGAGGGGGGCGATCGAACTATAGCGCACTTCAGTTTGCTCTCCGTAAGAGTGAGCGAGGAGAAGGCGGGCGTGCCCGAACCGAAGCGGACTACAGTTCGTCTCTTAGAGGCGCGAGTGCGGAGGAGGGGGGCGTGCCCGAACCGAAGCGGACTTCGGTTCGTCCCCAGAAGCGCGAGTACGGAGGAGGGGGGCGTGCCCGAACCGAAGCGGACTTCGGTTCGTCCCCAGAAGCGCGAGTACGGAGGAGGGGTTATATGAGGCGTCCTGTGCCTCCTGTTGTGCAATGGACCTGATCACTTTGTTAGGACTTGTTTAACCGCGCCTGTATCTCTTTGATCTTATAACCCCCCATAACAGATGTATTTTTCCACCATAGACCGTGACTCAAATTTAAGATTTTAATTATTTGCGTCGTAATAAATCAATCTGGAACTGAAATATAGATTTAGCTATTAAAACAATCTAGACTAATGGAAGTAAATAAGGTGTAAGCTGAAGATAAGTGTATGAAACTAACTGTTGTAAATTCAGTTTTAGATGAAGTAAATGTTAAATGCAACTTAAGTACCTAAAAATAGGTTAAAAAACACATTAAAGATTATGTTTACACAAATTGTTGGGGGTGTAGACAAGTTCAAATAATTTATATATATCTAGTGTATATAATATATTGTTGGATGTGTATATAATTAGATTGTTGGATTTATGGAATTGTTGTAGGGTATGATTAAGATTAAAGTGAATGTAATGCTAAAGGGCGTGATGTTAAAATGAAGAACTTATGGAATCATGTACATTCTTGTGTGCTCCTTTTGTTGTGTAGTTGGAAACATCTACAAATTGTTGAGTAGAGAATCTATAGATAAGAATGTTAAATGGATATCTAAAATTATTATAAAAAGATGAAATCAGAAATAAGACATTAAATGGTAGTTTAGAAGGGAGGTGATTCTGGGCAGTAGGTTGGCATGACAAATTGCCTCACCCTGTCAAGACCCACTTTAACCGAACCCAATTATGGCCGCCTTCCTCGCCCCATACCGTAAACAGGGCACACATATGACCCAAAAAATAATCTGCTTATGTGGGGTGGGTACCCTGCTTCCCTGCCGTGGTTGCTTGCCCCGCTCTAAATAAATAGTTTTTCCTATTTTATTGCTCTGCCTCAAACCCACCTCGTTTGAGCAGCGGAGCGTGACAGAAATACAAATCAAAATTTCTTCTCTCAACCACCCTGTTTCCTTTTTGGAACGAGGATGAGAATTGAAAATTTCTGCCCCGTCCCATTACTATCCCTAAACAAGAGGAATAAGCACTAAACATATGACAACGACAAAACATATTTTGTATTCCTCATTGAAACCAAGAGAGTCACAAAATCTTGAAGGTATAATAATGGATGACAAAAAAAAGAAGAAGATAGAGTACACCTAGACTAGAGAAGGAAGCTAAATGGTAAAAAATGATCAAAATCAGCGGAAGCTGCAAGGGGGGAAGTGACCTGGGGTGGTAGGCTCAAACGAACAAAGGGGTGTCGGGTGGGCTAATGAGGAGAATTAGAATTACATTTTAATATCAAATACACCTGCAACTTATAAAAAACAATTCAGTTTTTCTTTATACCTCTTGGATCACCTGGGCTACCTTTCAAAAGTGTCGCCTTAGAGGGACTGCCTCCAATACCTGAAAAAAACTAAATTAAAATCATATGATTGTTTGAAGATGATCATAACACAAGTCAGGTCAATTAGAATGAATTCCAATAGAGGATCAAGCAGATCTTTGTTAATGTAATATTTAAAAGATTGTGCCCAGTGCTCAGTATAAAATCTATGTAACTGACTATAAATGCTCGAGAAGTCTTGCTTTCCTGTTGTTCGGTTTGAAACTGTTCAGAACTATATGTAGGTGCTGAGATATAGTTACTGCTTTATTTGTGTGGACACATACCTCTCATTTTTATGTGCCAATTTGGCTGCAGGGGTGCACGACTCTTATTGGACCCATGCGTGTGATGTCGACCGAATGAACCAGATCTTAAGAGAGGAATTCGTGGCGCTTTATAACAATCCAATTCTGGAGAACGTGAGCAGCTTTTCCCTTCATCCTACTGAATATCCTCCTCTTACTTTTTTGATCATTTGCGAGGGATCCATTAAGGAGCTTGACAGCTGATAAAAACATCTTTCTTGCAGTTGCTTGAGAGCTTCAAAACATCGTTTCCGACGTTCACATTTCCTCCGCTTCCTGAAAGAGGTAATTTTGACCTTAAACAAGTTCTGGGGTCGCCATATTTTTTCAACTGAATCGCGGTATATCTTTATTTTCTTTTGGATCCACTGCCTGTTCCACTTAAAGATCAAGATAGGTAAGTTAGGAACACACAAGTTGTACACTAAATTAATTCTGCACCAATAGAAATCATCAAGCATGAGTGGCTATCGCTGACCGATACTCAGCGACGACATCATTTGTACGAGTTTGAGTTGTAGCATCTGAAAGGGTAATGTCTTCCGATATCATTCATTATTGTGTACATCATCTTCAACATTCCATTTCAGTTTTCATGTAACAGTTTAGGATGAACTTGCAGTAATGGATTTCATTCATCATTGTGTACTTCACCTTAAACATTCCATTTCAGTTTTGTTAGGTGCATTCATTCATTAGTTCTTGATCACTTAACTTAGGGTATACAGTAGGAGCTTTTTCGAAATATCCAATTTCGGCAAAGTATTCGTAGTATTCGGGTTATCATTTTACGACCGAGCACACGACCACATTAGCCTCGTAAATTCTTATAAATAGTTAAGCTCGAGCCAATGGAGATACAATCCAAATGTGCTAAGTGAAAGGTTGCTCACAAAAGTGTCTCATTGTCTACATAATATAAATGTTTAGAAACATTTTAGAATTTTCAAAAAAGAATATTTTTAATTTTGGGTTTCATATAAGACTAGTAATTTTTTAATTTTAGAAACTCAAAATTGTAAATTCTAATTTGGTTTTAAATTTTGTTTTAATTTAATTTAATTTTTATTAATTAAAAGGCATTCTTTTAAGAATGAACAAACCCTACTCTATCTATATCTTAAAGAACATTTTCTATTTTAAGTATTTTACTGTACAAAATTAAAATTTGGTTTTTTTTTATTTTAAAGAGTTTGGGCATAGTAACATTCGTTATATTTTTGGGAGAGAATGAATATTTATTTTAAAATTATTAATCATTCATTTTCTCTAATTTTATTTATCATGATGTGATATATCTGTGATTTATTGTATCTTTTATTATAATTTTCTAATAAAAGATATATATTGAATAATTTATCAAATATACATATTCAATATTTACCTATTAAATCTCCAAAACATTATGTTAGTGAGAATTTGATATTTGTAATTGTTGCCATTGTAAAACAATACTAAAAGCAATCGAAAGAACTCTTAAAATAGAGTTTTGTTGACAACTAATTCATATTGAGTAATGTTTAATCAATTATATTGTGTTTGATGTCCATTTCAATAGTTTTATTATTCACATAAATTATTAAAGATAAAAAAATTAATTTAAGCGGATTGGTTTAAGTTTGTTGGGTTGTCCTGCCTTGTTAAATAATTTAAACAGGTTGAGTTTAAAATTTTATTAATTTATTTTAAGGTGGGTTCAGTAGATCAACTTGTTTCGGTTCGCGATCCACATGGGTCAGCCCGTGATAGGTTTGGGTTGGTTCGTGGATTGAGAAAATTTATTTTTTAAAAATTTAAATTAAAATAGAAAAATTAATGGATTAATGAGCTTGATCCAATTAAATTGCAATTCAAATGTAAAAATTTTAACTTGATTTGTTTAAATTGTAATCTAAATTTAAATTTTTTAATATTTTCTATATTTTTTTTATTCTTTTGATAAATTTGTGGATTGGTCCGTCTAACTCGCAATCCGTCTTGAATTGGATTGGATTGGAGATTTTTCAACCCACCAAGTTGGTGGGTTGGCCCATTCTGCCCCACTATATGACGAACTTCTGGTGGGTTGATTCGTCCAACCATGAGTTGACTCATTTAGCAGTTCTAGACACGATGTAGTGGTAAAGATACATAAGGGATATCTAGAGTATCACGGTTGACGTAAGATTATGCTCTTTGGTGGGAAAAGTATGGAACACATGAGTCGGGCATGGTTGAGTATTAGAATTGGGAAAAATATGGGTCAGGCTATGATTGAGTACTTGAATTGGAAAATATATGAGTCGGGCTATGATTGAGTATTTGAGTTGGGAAAAGTATCCTCTTATGGGACATGGTTGAGTACCTGATGGAACATGACTAGCTTCAGCGAGAAACAGATTATGAAGGTCTAGTTAGGGGTGTTAATTTGGGTGAGTTTAGTGTGTTCATATGGGGGTGAAGCAAGGATATTATTAAAAAAATCTCAATCCAACTCGATTTAAATTCGAACTCAATTTGAAAATCCTAAATCTGTACTCAAACACGGATAACTTGACCAACTCGAATAACTCGACCGACTTGAAAATTTTTTTTAAATTATTTTTCTTGATAATTCTTTAGTTTTATCTCACTACTTCATTATTGTTATACTACAATTCTACTATTGACATAAATATTTTATTTTTAAAAATAAAATTTGATTCAACCTAAAAGAATCTCTAAATCCTAATTCAGATGAACCCAAACTCAAAAACTTTCAACTCTAATCCAATTTGAATTCGAAAACTCTCAATTTTAACGATTTGTTTTAGTCGACTCGAATCAGATTGATGGGTCAGATTCATTTTTGACACCCTTATCGTCAATGTTTAAAACGACTGTGAACCCATCACCTCCTATGGAATTGAACATGAGTTATCAAAAAAAAAAAATAAATAAATAAATAATAATAATGATAAAATAAAATAATGAGACATAGGAGATATATAAAACATCGCGATTGCAATTGGATTGAGGCCATCATCATGTAGCTATTTGGGGTTATTTTTGGAACTTAAGTCTTACCCCATTTTAGTTTCTATTTTATTAATTTAAAAAAATTTATTTATATTATATTTATTTTATTTTGGCCACTTGCATGAATAATAAATATTTGTTTATATATTATACTTTCTTTATTCTTTTATACTGTGTGACGTCGTATATATGAAGATGTTTTTGATATTAGAAGGTTATGTTTTTATATTATTGTTGGCGTGGGTACTTGTTTTCTTTAATTTAAATGTATTTATATTTAGAAATAAGATATTTTTTTAAGAATATATATTTTTAATTTTTTAAATCTAAAATTTTACAATCAAGTACAATCATTATTCTCTTTCACGATCAAGCATTCGGATGGACAAGGTATTTCGATGAGTTTGAGTTTTAGCCCTTAGAATTCTCAGGATATGATGTAGTGGTAAATAAAAGATATATAATATTTTTTAAAACAATTGAGTTTGAAACTCACATATGCGGTATTTGAACAATTAGTGATGTTGAGATGCTATGTTAGAAGTCATTTTACTTTTTGAATTTATTTGATGCACGGAATGCAAAGTTATCTATAAAGATTAATTGGTTGGTAGGATGTATATATCTTGTAAATAAAAAAAAATAAGTTAGAATTTTACAATAAAAGTTCAAGAATAATAGAGTATGTCATCTATGACCATTTAATGGCTAGTCCACCTAAGTTCCTAAGTTGAGGTCTATTTAAAAAAAATATTTTTAAAAAATAGATTAAAAAGTCTTTTATAATAAAAAATTTATTATTTTTAATATGGTGTATCAAATTAGTATTTGAGAGCATTGATATATTTAAAAGAATTTTCCGAACACATAAGATCTAATTCCATATTATTTAGAGCTCTCTAGGTAATTATTTTTTTAACAAAAGTGACTAATGGAGCTAAACAGTATGCTTTTTATAAAAGATGGAATTTGCTACTTCAGTGGTCCCACACGGTGCTTCCACATCTGTAAGGAGGTAAATCGAGAAGCCCTAGTTGATTATAACGGAGGAGGATATTGTTTCTGGACGAATGTCCACTTCTGTAACTCTGCTCCGTATAACCTATTTAGCTATGCCCTCGGATAGACAGTATACTTAGACAATACTCCTGAATGTATCAATACCCTTAAAATCAATTCGATATACTATATTGAGAGCAGTAATTTTTTAAACACGAATCGAGCATGAAAAATGATGTCTCAATGATACTGCGATAATACTCATTCGTTGACATCACAATTGAGATCCTTAAACTTCTTTCCTCTTTCTAAAGATATAAATTTTTTAATTTTTTTTAATAACTAAGGTCTATCAACCTGATTGTGTCAAAATACTAAAAATCTCAATATGTACTTCTAAAAATCAAAATCAAATCAATATACTTTTAAAAATCTCCTTAATTTATCCATGTCTTTGTATTTGAATTTGTTTGAATCGATGGAATAAACCTAAATCCTTATAATTTTATTTTTAAATTTTACTCAAAAAGTGTCGTACTAATAGAATAATTCTAACAATTCCTCTTTTTCTGATTGTCACCATTAATAAAATTAACGTATCTCCTTTTCCCCTATCATTATTGTCTGAGCTTAATTCTGATTTTATTTTTAAATTTTATTCAAAATATCTTATACCAATAAAAATATCTTCAATTTTATAAATTTATAATATTCTTTATATATTTTTAACGTGGAATTTTCATCGAAATCCTAATAGAAATTTAAATGCGGAAAGAAAGGGGTATAATGAGAAAGCGGTGAGTGTTTTTAAAATTTTAAAACTTTGAGTATCTCTACGAAATGAAATGAGTAAATTTATAATCTCGCTCACGCGGTTCACTAAATGCCTTTTTTTTTTATTTATTTATTTATTTAATAATTTTTTTTTTACATAGTTTAATTTAAAGTTCCTACGGCTTTACCAACATGATTCACGGATGGTTCTAGATGATTCGAGCAAGTGATGGAGAGAACTCACATTTTGCCCTTGGATCGATCGGACGGCTGTCGCTTCACAATCTGGTCGGCCTTTTCAGGCGTGGGATGTCGTTCGCATATCTTTCCTTCTCTCTTCCGCCTCTTATCGCCCGCTGCCACACCAACGCCGTCCCAGCGCAAACGTCAAGGCGATTCCGGCCGCCTCCGCCGCCGCCGCCGCCGCCTCAGGTATCGAGCCGCTTGAATCGCCCTCTTTCGATTGCAGAGCTCTCGTCTTTTCCACGTCTGTACTTGGTAGTTCTTTTTGAGATTTTTCGGTCAGCGGACGATGACCTATTTGCAGTCGGCTAGGTTCTGTAGAACCTTTTGCTACTTGGAGGTTTTGAGGTGATTCCTAACGGTTTCCTATGTGTTTATAGATTGGGATGGAATTTGTTTAGGGTTCTGCACTGTTTACTTTTGTTTCTCCTAAGTTTTAGGTTACAGCTCTTTCGTTATGCATAATTAAGAATGATGGTTAGCTTCATCAAGTTCATCTGAATACCTGACTATGTGTCCGAATGTTCTTTTAGCAGCACTCCGTTACAGGGATTTTGTGTTTTATGACTAAGTAGGAGTTTCAAGAGGTAGTAATCCGATAATATGATACTTTTAACGTTGATAGATGACTGAATGGTTTGTTACTGCAGATAGTAATCAAGAAGTTCGATTTGCCGTTTCTTTTTAGTAAGCTGCACCAGTCCGATGGCAATTGTACCGTGCAGAGGAGCGTCAGTATCTCAGTTAGGAGTGCATCCTCAAGTTATATCTAAATATGCATCTCCAGGATCTAAGCCGCTTTGCTTTGCAAAAATGTTGTTGATGCCACAAACTGCGTAAGCATGGATAATTTTTCTTTCTGTACTACACTTGAACAAGTTTCATGGTGGTTGTTTTTAATGCATATGTTTTGGTTTGTTTTTCATTCTGCCATGATGTTTGTATTTTTATGAAAGTTCTAGGTTCATATTATGCTCGAAGCATTGGCAAATCCACATGTATGATCATTTACTGATTATCAAGTTGATTTAATTTGACAATTAGGGAAATGTTGTTTGAGGTTAGGTTGGTATATTAATTTATATAAAGTAATTAAGCTAATATAGAAAAAAAAGGAATACCAAACATGCAATTACTGTCTTAATGAATAATATTATTTAGATGTAAAATATACATCTACCAATGAATTCAGGACTTTTACTAGGTAATGCCTATGATCATGAGTGCACTAATAAATTTTCAATTTCAATAGAAAATCATTGTATAACTTTTCAAGTCCAATAGAAAACCATTGTTACTTATGAAACCATTTCATGTCTGATTTAGTAACTGATTTTCAGTGAACATGTGACTGACTATACCTTATAATCTGAGATGAAGAAAGCTTGATGTTAAGAATAAATAAGAAAATTTCTTATCTCACATTATCTTTGAGGTATGATAATATGATATGCATTTCTATATCTTTTCTAGTTGGCTTAATTTTGTATATTTTGCAGTACTAGGAACCACCTGGCTTCATCATGGCCAAGTTTCCTTGCTCAAGCTTCATTCTCTCCTTTATTATTCAATAACAGACCATGTTTAAAGAGTAGGCGTAGTAGGGGATCACGATTCATTGTCAGAGCTGATATTGTAAGTGGGACTTTGTTTCTCGTGGTTTTTAACCATTGGATGATGGAGATTGAATTTTGCACTTGGTTTAATTTAAGTTTGAGTCTAATGCTAATTTTTTTTCGCTAATATTTTTTCCTATATTTTGTATGATTCCTGTAGGATTACTATTCTGTCCTTGGTGTATCAAAAAATTCAAGTAAATCAGAAATAAAAAGTGGTAAGTATACTTACTGGCTTATTCTGGTTGCTTCTAATGCAATTTTTGTACTGTGTTCGTAGGATTCTTATGCATGTTTGTATTTACATTAAGGATACATTAATCTATCTTCCAGTTAACTCGAAAACCTTTATTATCTCACGTTTTGACCATACAGCTGCATCGTATTCTCTGTTTTCTTTAACCCCTCATACATTGACTGCTCTTTTTATTTTGATGTTCCAACAAGCCAACAAAGCCACAGAGATACACCTGTCCCTATAAAATAAAAAGCTGATGCTGATGAACTGTGGCAGCATCAATCTTTCAGTTTTGGAATGAATGCCTAGGAGCTTTCCCTAGTGCAAGGGGAGGAGGAAGGATTCATCTCTAGTTTGCCAGTTACTGTGCCCACATTAAATGTTAGGTATTGAAATGTGGAGCTGCTACCCACCTCAATCTGTTTTGGAATGTCAAAAGGGAATATCTTATGAGTAGCTTGTTACATTTTATGGCATTTTGAATTGCATGTTGGCATTAATCAACTAAAACCACCTTCTAGAAGTAGGCAGCCTTAGAGATCATGAAACCGTCAAACTGGGATGAGCAAAGTGATACAAGATTAAAGAAGCCTGTCATGTAATTCTAACTGGTCATTGTTACAAAATTGAGCAACCTTTTTTTCTGAAGAATATAGAAAAAGGATGTTCTTGAAGTTAAATGGAAGATAAAGAATAGTTGAATAGAAGTTAATGAAGATTTCCTCAAGTGTGACAAATATCTCTCCGTGTTTAGGTGAATTCTATTAAAGTATTTTTCCTGTAAAATCTATAATATGTTTACAAATATGGGATTTGAAAAATGCTTATAACAATATTGAGTTTATCTTAACCCTATTACTTCATAGACTTGTTCTTAATTATACAATTCAGTTGTTTCAAAATCATGATATTTTGGAAGCAATTAATCAATAATGCACCTTAACTAAACAATGTTAATATGTGGATTCATACTGGTTCAACCTCTCACGGAAGTATAGTGGTTCAACTTCCAATGGCCTTGGTCTGTTGCTTAGATCTCTCATCTAATGCATACATTAATCTTTATTAAATAGTTTTGATATGCTATCACATTGTATAGTTAATTTAGAGAATAAGAAATCCTACTGTATATAATAAAAATTAATACACAATGTGCACTCTTCCTAAGAGCAGTTACAACCACATCTAATTTTTAAAAAGCAAAGTAATTGAAAAAAAAAACAAGAGATAAACTGTAGAAAGTGTAAAAGTGACTTATAGGGTACTTAAGTGATTGGCTAGTCAACTTTAATAAAAATTAAGGCTTTATTTGTTTCACTTAGAACTATATATAATTTGTAATAAAATATTTTACATTTTTTGGTGTTTCATCATTATCCTGTGTTTGTCTCAATTATTATAGGTTGGCTACGTAATTTTTTTTCAACACTTAGTTTGAGCTATAGTGATGAGCACATAGTTTGAGCTATAGGAAAATTATATAGTGCTCTAGATGTTGCTGATTATTGCCTCATTTTTACATTATAGGGACTCTATGGAGATAAGAGTCCAATAGTGTTATTATGGAGGGTATACTCACATATGTGGAGACCTAAACTTTCTATCTTGACCTTACCACCTAGCATAATGTGATAAGCATGAAATTGAAGGTGTATAAAGGTGCATTAGAACTTTTTGAAGACCATTAGCTGTGAGGCAAAGATTAAAAAATAATAAAAATTTTAGCGTTGGGAATACTTACTACTAAGTTAAGTTTGGTAGTCATTTTGAATAAATTCTAGAAATTTACTAAGTTTGTTTATTAATTTAAATTGATAGCACATTCATGGTCTATGTTTGGATCAGATACTTCCCATTTGTAAGTAGTGTTAATTAAGATTCTTAACATAATATGTAGCTTCTATGGCTGTGAGAAATTGGAGTGCCTTTGAGAGGATAAGTGAGAATGGAGATCATTATTTAATCTTGATTTTTTATATTGTACATAAATTATTAACCAATAAATGGATTTTTTGTAGGTTCATATAAAAAAGGAGTAAACTACTTCTGAAGAATGCGTTTGTCCAATTGAAGGAGCTTGAAGATCACAAAATTAAAAAGGAAGAGTAGAATTAAAAGATGTTACTAGTGTTAGTATAATGTATAAATAAAGATGTAGAAGACGTGGTATCTTGATCAGGGTTGACATGGAATATAGGTGAAGAAATCTTGGGAACTTATGAACTTTCTTAAGGAGAAGTTTTAGGCTAGTTGCTCCGCTCCCTTGAAAACTTCAAAGAAAGAAATATTAATTTAGAGAAAGAATGTTAGGAGGGTGATGAGGACTTAAATGAACACCTTTTTTATATTTTTCTTCTCTTAAAGAGGATTAAACTTGTTCTTATCACTTATGAATTTACTTTATTCCAAACTTGAGTGTCTACCACTAACTTCTTTTTTTCATATCTCAATATTGTAGTGTCATACAAATTATTATGAATTTGTTATGTGATCTCTTGCAAAGTAGATTTATCATTGAAAGTTTTATGTTTTATTGAGATTTTTATTCTATTAGTTGCAGTGTGAAATATTACATATTTTAATAT
The DNA here is from genome assembly GCF_044706935.1 of Curcuma longa. Classification (NCBI taxonomy): domain Eukaryota; kingdom Viridiplantae; phylum Streptophyta; class Magnoliopsida; order Zingiberales; family Zingiberaceae; genus Curcuma; species Curcuma longa. Next base: position 9,035,679 of record NC_133869.1, on the reverse strand, counting down.
TACTACGTGATTTAATGATTTTAATAGGTGTTCTTGTAATATGAAATATGATTAAGAACTTATGATAATAAACTTGAGTGTATAACTGAGTTTGCTGTCTACATGCTAGGCAGTTAGCTGACTGCCTAACCCCACTTTTTAATACCTTGATAATGTTTTTATTTTATCCTTTTGTATACATCCTTCTTAGCATTTTTACTTCTGTATTTTTTTTACATGTTATTTTTTAACATCCCAATATTCTAAAGCGCCCCTAAATATTTTCAAAGGATTTCTATTTTCAAAGAATGTGCCTTTAAATATTGACTGGTTCAATATGTCAAATTTGATTTAGTTCATTTATTTTTCCTGAGGAGTAAAACATATGTTCGTCTTGTATGGTATCATTTAGCTAAATCTGTCTACTTATGTCTTTATGGTCTGCAGCTTATCGGAAGCTTGCAAGGAGTTATCATCCTGATGTAAACAAGTGAGTAGAATAAATAATGTTTATTACAAATTTGAATTCATCCCTTACTAGTCTTCAAATGTATGATTGAATGAATATAATGTCATCCCACATCCCAATATTCATCCTTTAATAAATTATTTAATCTAAGACACTTGTAGTTACATCGACTAATAAATGTCTCAGTTAGGCGATGTGAGAACACGTATGCACATTAGCAATAATAAAATCGGATACAATTTATTTAAATATAGATGAGGAAATAATAGGAGATTGAATCTAGTGACATAGGATGATTCACATAGCCGATCCCATTTAGTGGGATAAAAATTTGGTTGTTGTTGTTGTACTTGTTAAATTGAAACTTTGGAATTGGGGTTTTAACTAACATTTTAATTTTACTGGGGTGATCATATGAGAACAAGCATTGCATGTGGTAGACTTGTAGGTGATTTGCTTTTACTAGATATGGGCTTGTGGAAGGGCATCAAATTTTAGGCATGATATGTAATTTCAGCTTTGTGGATAGATTATCGCCTTTTTTTTTGATAATCCAGCTAATAGATGACCTTCCCTCTTGGTTTATCTACCGGGTAAATCCGGACGTGGCTTATGCATACTCAGAAACCGACCTCCAAAGTATTCGCCCCATTAGGGATTCAAACTCTATTCCTCGTACTGCTCTGAGTGTTTTGCCATTGCATCCCGCCCGTGGGAGCAATTGTGGCTCTTTTTTCACAATGAAAATGAAGGGGAATCATTGAACAGAAAGTACACAAGAAAGGAATTATTACTTAGGATTTCAGCAACTTGAAAGAAAAAAGTTGCTTTATTTTATTAGTTTTTCTTTTCTTGTGTAGTAAAATTTGTATGAAATTGCTGTAAGGATCAAGAAGATTTGCTGTGCGCTGAGGCTGTCTTATGCAATAGCCATCACTCTACTAAGCTTTGGAATTGTCCGTTTTATTTATGAACAATGTACTGAAATTCAAGTTGGGGCTAACTTTCATTATCTGCTATTTATTCTAGAGAACCTGGAGCAGAACAAAAGTTCAAAGAGATTAGTAACGCATACGAGGTCATTTCTCTTGCTTAGGTTTAATCTAACTGGTTGATTTAACTTGGTGATCTTTTGCATAATTAAAAGTCAGTTTATTACAGGTTCTGTCAGATGATGAAAAGAGATCCCTGTATGATAAATATGGAGAAGCTGGCCTGAAAGGTGCTGGCATGGGCATGGGGGTCAGTATTGGAGGCTTTGTTATGGAAAAGGCTAATGCTTCGATAATCTTTCTTCGTCTTTCTATAATGTTTTCTGTTTTCCTTTTACTTGATGCAGGATTTCAGCAATCCATTTGATCTATTTGAGTCATTGTTTGAAGGGATGGGCGGGATGGGTGGAATGGGTGGGATGGGTGGGGCAAGAGCTGCTCGCAACAGGCCTATGCAGGGCGATGATGAGAGCTACAATCTTGTTCTAAATTTTAAGGATGCAATTTTTGGCGTGGAGAAGGAAATAGAGATTACACGGCTGGAAACTTGTGGAACCTGTGACGGTTCTGGTGCTAAACCAGGCACGACACCTAGCAAGTGCTCCACTTGTGGCGGTCAAGGCCAGGTTGTCTCTTCAGCAAGGACACCTCTTGGTGTATTCCAGCAGGTCATGACTTGCTCAACTTGTGGTGGCACGGGTGAGTTTTCCACTCCATGCGACACTTGTGGAGGAGATGGGCGTGTGCGGAAATCAAAGAGGATAAGTTTGAAAGTCCCGGCCGGTGTTGACTCTGGTAGTCGTTTGAGAGTCCGCTCAGAAGGGAATGCTGGAAGGAGAGGTGGCCCACCGGGTGACCTCTATGTATTCATTGAAGTGCTATCAGATCCTGTGCTTAAGAGAGATGGAACCAACATTCTATACACATGCAAGGTATCATATGTCGATGCCATTTTAGGGACGACAATGAAAGTTCCAACGGTGGACGGAATGGTCGATCTGAAGATTCCAGCCGGGACGCAGCCAGGTACGACTCTTGTAATGGCTAAGAAAGGGGTTCCTTATCTCGGTAAGCCAAACACCAGGGGCGATCAGTTGGTCCGGGTCCAGGTGGAGATACCAAAGAGATTAAGTAATGAAGAGAAAAAGCTGATCGAGGAGCTTGCCAATCTGAACAAGGCCAAGACAGCTAACAGCAGGAGATAACAATCCCTTCTATTTCTTGCTTAAAATTTTCAATGTACTTAAAGAATTTTATTGTTCTCATGCTATTCTAAACATTTCGATAGTAATTTAGTTGGTCAATTAGGTCGATTTGGTAACAATTGAATTCTGAATGTCAGAAATATAAGGATGTGCTGGAGATGAATGAAAAGGATTTTATTCTTGTGAACCAGGTCTCGCCAGGCCTATTCAAAAGCTATCAAATAGGGCTTCTTGGGGCTAATATCACCCAAACACTTACTTTATATGCTCAACTTGCTATCATGATCTTTACTTCCTGACTTTTGGCCTACATTGCAGGGGAAAACACAAGAAAACATTTACTTATGGAAGTTTGAATCATGCGAATGATTGAAAAATCACCACTCAAAAAGCTCAGGCCCACAATCAGGTATGGAAGTTCTAATTGTGCAAATGATTGGAAGTTGATAAAGTTCATATAGCTCTCTTGATAAACAGAGATTCATTTGAAGTGAGTGATTACGTTTGCAATTTTCACTTGAATGAGCTAGATTAAGCCTGTCCTAAAGAAATACTTAATGATCTCCAAGTATTGAATGCTGGTGAAGTTTTCACTTATTTAACAAGAAATTTATAATCATTGATAGTTTAAATGTTAGTCTGACAACTGATCAATCTTTGGCAAATGGAGTGAGCATGCTAAAAAAATTATTGAACTTGATATGTGTATGTGGATCCCTTTGAGAACACTATAACTTATTGAGGAACCAAATCTTGTTAAAAATAGTTCATCTTATGATAGAATAATGATGTGATCTACCTCTTAACAAATGTAACAAATTAGATGGAATAAGATCCTGATTATGACAAATTAAAAGATAAAGAAATCTCTTCTTATCTAAAGTCTAGGGCTGTGAGGCTTATGTCAAACTAATGAATGATAACAAACTTTAACCTAAAATAAAGTATTTATTTGTCACTATAAAATTTTCCTTGAAAAGGAAAGATCATTAGCAGGAAGTTTGAGTTTAGAGAGGCTCAAGCTGCATTGCACATGGAAGAATCAATAATATTTTACTGAAAAAACACATAGCATATTTTTGTTATACCCTTTCATTCCACGAAATGATCACGTTTATGCTATCAAATTCAAAGTCATGATTTAGAATTCTTTAAGGTTATCAATCAGTTTCATGATGAAATTTTAAAAACTTCAAAGATTTAAAAAAATTTAGCACAAGTTCATTATCAGATTTAAAACAATGATCTTCACTAATCAACATAATTAATTTAAAAAATATTAAAATTTTAAATTGTGAGGATCGAGTTGAGGAATTGTCATGAGATATGATACAACACCACCACGATTTAAAATATAAGGGATTCGACCTAAATCGTACAAGGAAGAAGTGGGTATTAGATATCGATTTTGAGAAATAGTTTAGTCATGAAGTTCAAGATGAACTTGAGATATATGATAGTAAAGTGTACACTTTGGTTGCCTCCACAGATGTAATACAATGGTAAAATATTTAAAGAAATACTAAAAAATTAGAGTTGAAATTTTAAGTGAGCTAAATTGTAAGTGACCTAAATTTCAAAGTGAGTTAAATATACATAAATTATATTTCAAATTTAGAGTGAAGTTTGGATATAATAATAATAATAATAATAATAATAATAATAATAATAATAATAATAATAATAATGTATTTTTATTGACCTATATTTAAAAGGGTTAGCCTCAATTTCCTTAAACCGTTGATTTTTTCACCCTTTAAAGGCATCCACAATGCTATTGAATATTTCATCCAAATATTTGTAGTCTTCACATCCACATCATCAATCAAATATCTCTTTCCTCAAATATCTAACTTTCACAATCAAATATATTACCAATCAAATATTTATGGGTCTCATCTATTATCCTTATCTCACTTTCAAATATCATAATTAAATATCTCACTAACTAAATATTTATAGGTCACATTGTCATTTTATTAATCTATATTTAAATAAAATTATTTATAATTTCTAATTTTTTTCACTTGAATTTTCGTCGACATTTGGAGAATCCATCAAATCCCTAAAATAATGATTAGAATTTTTATCCAACGCTTTTTAAATTTTTGATATATAGTGGGTTTTTTATGATGAAAGATAGATGAAAATATAGTATATATATAGTAAAAAAAATGAACATTGTCCAACGTTTCAAAAATTAAACGTTGGCAACATTCTCAAGAAATAATTAAATTATTAATTGATTAATTTTTTTAAAAAATAAATAATAATAAAAAATCTACAATGAATACAAACGGATACTATCCTAACCTACAATGGACCCTAATCTACTATCTCATTTTTATTTAATTTTAATTATTATATATATTTTTTTATATGTGGGGATATTTCTTCAAATATCCCCATCAAATACCCTTTTGGATGCCCTAACAAGAATGAGAGATAAGGTGGCAAGCGTAGGAGGATGCTGAGGAGGAAGCCGAGCAAGATCGAAGTGAAGGCGGAGGACAAGGAAGAGATCGAAGAAGCCCGCCGCAATCGCCCCGCCACCTCCAGTCCACGCCCCGACCCCAACACCAACCCCCTCCACAAATTCCTCGACCCCTCCCCACTCGACGCCGCCGCCGCCAAAGCCCAGCGCATCGGCCTCCACCAGCCCCAACCCTAGCCCTCGCCATGGAGGTCGAGGTCAAGATCCGCCTCCCTGACGCCCACGCCCACCAGCGCCTCTCCGATGCCCTCGCCCCCTACCACCTCCGCACCCACCTCCAAGAGAATCTCTTCTTCGACGGCGCCGCCGGCGAACTCTCCTCCCGCTTCGCCGTCCTCCGCATCCGCTTCTACGACGCCGACGCTCGCTGCGTTATCTCCCTCAAGGCCAAGGCCAGCCTCGTCGGTGGAGTTAGCCGGGTTGAGGAGGACGAGGAGGACATCGACCCGGCCCTCGGCCGCGCCTGCGCCGCCGACCCGTTGCGGCTCGCCGACGCGGCGGCCTCCTCTCGGATCATGAGGAGGGTGCTCGAGGAGTTCGGATCGGAGGGAAAGATGGGATCTTTTGTGTGTTTGGGAGGCTTTCGGAACGTCAGGGCAGTCTACGCTTGGAAGGAGGGGCTGACGCTTGAGCTTGATGAGACGCGGTATGATTTCGGAACTAGCTATGAAGTGGAGTGCGAGACGACGGACCCAGAGAAGGCCAAGGAGTTGCTGGAGAGTTTCTTGAAGGAGAATGGGATCCCTTACTCTTACTCTGAAGCATCCAAGTTTGCAGTTTTCCGTGCCGGGAAGCTTTTACCCTGAGTGAGTTTACTTCTTCTCTCGTGTTTTAATCCTTGTTTAAAATATCTGGACCTGTGAATTTTTCCCTTAGCAGCCCGCAATTTGGGATTTCTATGCCCATGATTCTTGGTAATACTCATACTTTGAGAAGAAAACATCATAAGCCTTATTGTTTGAGAAGGAACTAAGTTACATGATGATTAGCTTTTTGTTTGGTTTATAACAAATCAATAGGAATGAACTATAATTTCAATTATTTGTGATATCTCACCATATATGTGTTCATATAGACTGCATATGTGATCACATAAAACCACATATGCAATTGCACATACCACATATTTGATTGTATAGGCTGCCTAATCTTGCATATAGAAACCAAGCGCACATAGATCATATATGCTATATGCGATTTGATCCCTTGTCGCTAACATCTACACAGCCAGCCACCTAGGCCGCTTTTTAAAACCATGCTTTCTCTGTCTCTTCATTCCTTCCTTATCTTTAATTCCTTCTACTTTTTTCCTTTTACTTCCATTCAAGTAAACACACAAAAGTTAGATATTTAGCACACAAATAATAGTTATTCTGAAGTTAAACTGGGATTTGTGCTAGTCTGTGAATCTCTATCAAATGACTCTTAGTTCTTCTTTTTTACCAATATTTATTGTGGTGTTGTTGCGCAACGAGGAAATACATTTATTCCGTGATTCTCACCTTTGCAAGAAATAATGAGTCAATGTGACTAACCTCAAATATTGGGATTAATAACTTTAGATTATAATACCGGTGATAAAATCTTTCTTTCTATTGCAACATGCTGTGTAGTCAGTTGTGATAACTGGAAGATGAAACATTATTCAATGATATGCTTGATAAAGTGATGTAATTACAAGTTGTTCATTCTCAAAAATACAAAGATGAAGCCCCCCGGTTTATGGTGCAATGGCAAAGGCACTCAACAATTTCTCAAGCACCTATGATTCGATTCCCAATTACGGCGCATTGGCAGTGCAGGGTATTTTCCTCCATTGGGATGAAAAATCTAGGGATGTTGGCTGCTGGGAGAGGAACCACACATGCTTCCGGATTTGCCTGATGTGTGGTCTGTGGGACCGGGTTGTCCACCTCCAGGATTAATTGGATCGCAAGAGCTGGACATCTGGATTATCAAAAAAAGAAAAAGCAAATACAAAGATGAAGTCCTGATTTTTACTCATTTAAGTGTCATGCAACTATATTCTTGCAGAAACATAATATTGTATATCTATTACCTATTTTCATCATATATTTTAGTTGGTTTGAGTTTTTTTTGCTTTTGAATAAACAGATAAACTGCGTCCTTTATGTTTAGGATAAGTTGTCATTTAATCAAAATTTAGCATGATATCTATGAGCAACTTCCTAAGATTGAACCTTGCTAGTGTCTTAAAATTGAAGTTGCACTCAATTAAATTGGCCAAAATGTTTGGCTTTGATATCCAATTGCCTACACATGATTGTAGACAAAAAATAGACTCTTTTTGAATAACAAAAATTTCTAAGGCAAGTGATCACCAAGTCAACTTAGTATGTTACCGAAGTAGCATGTTCTATTTTTTGAGTATTGTCAGTTAAATATTTATGGTAAAGTCTTCAAATCCATGTTTTATTATCTGAATTCATAACCAAGTTCTATCTAAAATTCTTGGTTATGAATTTTATCAGTAAATTATGACCTCCACCACCTTTCCCACACATGATTCAACGAACTTGGTTGTGTCCATGCTGAATGATAATCGCAGGCTCCACAGCGAGGTGCAGTATTTTATATCCCATAGCAAAGAAAATTGGGTTCTTTCCATAGGGACCCACCTGTGCCAATCAATTCCCTCTCCTCTCTGCTAGGGAGATAATCAAACAAATCACAAATGGTAGCTTAATTCCACCAGAGAAGGTTGGAAAAAACTGGATCATGACAATGAATTTTGTGTTCAATTCCAACTTGCAACAATGGCAATTCTACAGGCGCATTCATGTTACATTTCTTCTTTATTATAAAATCATTTTCATGGTATTCTTTTTGTTGAGAAAAGTAGATTCGTAGGAAACTTGCTCCTATTCTGTAATTTATATTCATCTCCAATCCTCATCGTCGTATATTCCAGATATATCCATTAAAGTTGATCCCCTATCTGATCTGTTTCTATCATATATGCATTTATAAAAACTTACTGACTAGTGAAGGCAATTGCTTGCAAGTAGCCAAGGTTATTTTGAATCTTTGTTTCTCTTTAACAAGTAAACTTATTCTGTAATCTGTATAATGTTTAACACTGCTGATTTTATGTCACTCCTTTGTCAATGTTTTATCTTTGACAGTTTAATTTGAAGTGCAATATGAAATCGAATATCTTCGATAAAACCATCATGAAACAGTAGAGAAAGTGTATTTTGCACTGGTTTTAATTGACTGAAGTTTGTTAATTGAATAAAAGCATTATTTTTTATGCAGCATATGTTCCACTGATGCTGATTCGGCAGGTTCAGAGTTGCGCGAAACCGATAACACGAGATCTTGCCCTGAAATGCTTGGATGGAAACATAGTTAATCTCAATGCAAACAGATCATTTTAGTGATGTAATAAAGTGGATTAGATGATACAATATAATCAATCCTAGAACAAATGCAAGTTGCTGATAAAGATGAAGTGAACTTTTAACTGTTTTTGCAGTGTATTATTTCGGATCACTAATAGTCTTATGCCTCATTATTCTGGTTGACATGTTGATTGTGAAGGAGTATTTGTTTTTTGAACAATAGTTCTGTCAATTAAATTCCTGAGAGTTGAGAATCAGAGGATGGATCCAGCTCCCCTCTTGGTTCATTGTTTTTCTTATTGATCCCATGAACACGGTAAACTGATGACTGGTTTTTGGTTCGATCCAAGGTTTAAAAATTTTTTGAGACGTATGGGAATTTTAATTTTAGATCGGAATGATAGGATATTAGTACTTTATTATATCAATATGGATTTGATATATTTTTAAAATTTTTAAATATAAGTATATATTAATTAAAAATTAATTTTATTAATATTTGATTATTATTTATGTTAATTAATGATGTTATATTTTTGATGTTGAGTTCGTATTTTAATACTTTCTTATAAAATAACATTTATTAAATTTCAGAATAGCAGTAAAAATATATAAATAATTTTTAAAATTTAAAATTATAAAATTATTTAAAAGATCAAAGATAATTAAAAAATTATTTAAAGATTTTAAATTATTTTTAAAATATATTTATAAATTATTATTTAAAAAAAATACATTTGATTTTTAATATATATTAAAAATGAGAAATAATATAGTCTATATGAAAACGTAGCATGGTACACTACATAGATGTAGAATACAGATCTATAGTCATGTTATGTTTTCATGTAATATATCATTTCTCAAAATGAAAAATGATTTTACCAATGTACCAACCCACACAATACAAGATTTAAATCCATTGTTCAATCAGCACCATCCCATTCAATTCCTAGTTCATACTGTGTATGAATCAGAAACAATTTTGGATCGATCAGAGTATATTTAAGAATCGAGGTTTGATTTGCATTGATGTATGTTTTTGTTAAGATAACTCAGACCCCAAGGGAAGCAGCATGCACACAGAATATACATCGTCTCCAATTACACAACACAGAAAGGGACATGCTGCTTCGATAAACTTAAGCTTCCAGTGCAGTAGCAATACCCGAACCTTTCTTCATCAATGTATCATGAATTAGTTTAACATCATTTAAATGATCAGTGAAGATACATCAGTCGTCTAATTTAGCCGCCGCAGAGGCATAGCTTACGCTGCTGTCTCGCGAGTTCTTGCACTGGCTCGATTGCTCGTATTGCAGGAAACCAATTTTGATCTTGGCCGAGCAGTTCTTCAACATCTGGTAGAAGAAGAGGATGATGGTAGTAAGACAATGATAAACCAAATTAAAGAATTGGTGGAGATAAGGCTGCAGTGCAGTACATGGAGGAAGATGCTTATCGGATGGCGTCCGCAGATCGTGTTGCCGTACTCCTTCAGATATCGTTTGAATGCATTAGCATCTCCGGTCTCGATGATGTCCATGCCCATGTGGTCCAAGGCCTCGATGGATTTATAAATAGGGCCATGCTTCTTGTCATAGTATGTATAGCTGAACCTGTTAGGCATGAGAAGCAGTAAAATGAGTAAATCTCCAAAGGCGATACATAAGGATCAAAGGCCAACATCTTTATAAGACGCCGAACCATCATTGTATACATGAATATGTTAGTTTGTTGATGGAAATTTTGTTATGTGCCAGTTTCAGAACAAATGAATTGCAGGCTTAGTTTACTAGACAGCTTAGAATGGGGAAAAAGACTTTTAGAACTGATAAAAGTGCCATGGGAATGGAAACTATTATAAAACTTATGATTTGATAAAATATCTAATATGATTTGTTAGAAATAACTTATTTTAATGAATACTTCAGTCTAATATTGATTTGTTTTGCATGGTTATATGAACAAATTTGTGTGTCATATTTATATATATGAATACACAGACAGGCAGCATTGCCGACACACTTTTAGAACACTAAAGATCTAAAGCTGGTTACCAGCAGCTTTGGCTTTCAAAAAGTACTTTTATCTACAGGTCAATATTGACTTTATCTACAGATCTTTTGCAATATTCTAAGTAGATTTAATTTTGCAATGATCTTTTAAATATGTTTTAAAATCTGCATTTCCTCTTTACTTAGATTTATATTCTGGGAACTCTTCTCCAAAGTTGAATAGTTGAATATATATATATATATATATATATATATATATATATATATATATATATAGGAATGATATGCCGCGCGACAAACGCCGCGCGACTCCTCCGCGACAGCCGACCTCCTCTCATTCATCGTCTCCGTTCGTCGCCGTCCGATCACCGTTGGCCGCAATTTCGGACTCGTTGGAATCACAACTCGACGGCGCACACATTGGCATCGGATTCCGGCCGGATTGTGGCCGGAATCCGGCCGGAATCCGGCCAGAAACGCGACAGAGGCGCTGTTGGCCGATTCCGGCGGAAATCGGCCGGAATCCGGCCGAATCGCGGCCGGAGACCGGCCGCGGTCGACGCGCCGGCGCCGGGCGCGTCGACCGCGGCCGGTCTCCGGCCGTGATTCGGCCGGATTCCGGTCGATTTCGGCCGGAATCGCCCAACAGAGGCTCTGTCACGTTTCTGGCCGGATTTCGGCCGGATTCCGGCCACAATCCGGCGGGAATCCGGGTCCGGCCGGAGCGCCGGCGAGTTGGCCTTCCAACGCATCCGGTCCGGCGGCCGTTGGTGGTCGGACGACGGTGAACAGCGGCGGAGAAGCAGCGAACGTCGGAGGAGTCGCGGACGGTTGCGCGGGATACGTCGCGCGGCATATCAAAACCGATATATATATATATATATATATATATATATTCAATCAACGGATCTTTTGTGATAAAAGAATAATGATAAAGTACACTCTACCAAATACAATCTTAGTAGAATGCTAAACTAGATTAATAGCCAACTGGCAGATGTACCCAGGATTTTAAAAAAGAAACGATTGGCATACCTAGAGCCCCAATGGCAAAAATCAGATGACACGGAGAAGAAATTCTTGGGATCGTCCACATACTTAGCGAGCAGTTGTCCATACATGGCTTCATTTTCTGAGTTAAGAGCACCAACCAGAATGGGAACAACTTTCACAGGATAACTGTAAAAGGGCAAAAAAAGAAGTGAAATAAGCACCCTTAGGACAGTTGAAATCTGGACAATCTCAAGTTAGTATAATTACCCATGGAACACTTTAGCAAGATAAGGCAAATGCATTTCCATGCTATGTTCTGCTTCGTCCACTTGAAGATCCATAAGTTCAAACTTTCCTGTGGCCTTGAGCTCATCATTTACTGTGCAAAGAAGACATATGAGGATTGGATTTGAAACCCTGTTCCCTTCTTTAGGCAACAAATAAAGACTACCTAATGAAAGTATCCTAGAAATTCAATATCAAAGGAAGTGTGTGAAGAAGTCATGGGATGGGAAAGAAAATCTAGTTATCACAAATATAATTTTTGTGCATTTTGAATGTCTTACCTTGAGAATCAACCTGCAAGTCGCCCAAGGGTGTGCTATAAATAGTGGCTTTTGTAAGGGCGCATCTTGAGGTATAATAATGATGAGATGGACCAAGTAGAAACACTCGTTCGCTGAAAATAATTATCCCACATAATAGAGAAATGATGAGCTTGCAAATTGTGACAGAAAGTTGAACATAAGAAAGTGCAAAGTAGCATACATCTCTAATGGCAGTATTGACTAAAACATTTCCTTCAGCCAATATTGCTATTATTTGAGGTCTAATTGCGTCTATATGTGCAAAATAAATACAAAACAGGGAGATATGATGCAATAATTTTGAAGGCAATCAAAAGAGACATGATGCTTTGGAAAAATTTTAAAGATCTTAAAACAACATAAGGGCGTGTGAGTTTAACTAACGTTGCATTCAGCTGTGAAAACATTTTAGAATATTTTCACAGATCAAAACCACAAGCATCGTGTTATTCATATTATATTTTTACTGGCATTTTGTATTTTGTTGATGAAACTACAATTTGCTTTTTTTTCACTCATTTTTTACATGAAAATCTTTTTCCAATAAATATAGACAATATGATAATGGCTATGATAGCTCCATTCCCCACCCAGTTCATATTAATTTCCGACAAACTTTTAGTATCTGTTAGAAATTAACGAACATATAAAACTTTTGAACTATAAACATTTTAAGATAATTTCTAATGGATCCCCAATTTTCAATCTGCATCACATCCGTATTAGTTATTTCATAGGCAGATTTTTTGATCGCCCCTTATATTTCATTATTTCCTACTAAGTTAAAAAAATTAAGATAATATTACCACAAATAAGAAAACTAATTGACCATTAAGTTAAGGAAAAGACATATGTAGAAGATGGCTTCAAACATCTTGAGCTCTACCAGATCAAGTGGCCTTAAAGCAATGCAAAATGGTAGAATAATGAGTGTTCCGTTCTCAGAGAATGAACATATCACAGACATTTATACCGAAAGGAAAAAAAAACAACCTACTCTAAATCATTTTACAATATATTGAGTTAGATAACCTCACATTCTCAGGAAGGTATAATATTGAATAGCAATGTGAACACTTTTTTAAGTTAAGGAAAGGCATATATAGAAGGTGGCTTCAAGCATGAACTCTATTGGAATGAGTGGCCTCAAGGCAAAAAAAATGGTAGAAGACTGAGCTCTAACTTCTCAGAGACTGGACAGCTCACAAACTTTTATGCAATAACAATTATCCTAAATTGGTAAAAATGAAGCAAGCTTACATGCTTTCAGGGTCAATGTTAGCAAATGCAAAAGCGGCACAGCGACCTGAATATGAGTAACCAGCATGCCTGCAAGAGTAATATGTGTATTTATTTTTAATCCAATTCACAGTAACAATCATATCAGAACTGTCACTATTAAATATGCTGACTTACGGGGCAATTACACCTCTAACATCAGGACATTTAGTCAGACGAGTTGCCAGGAGCCATCGTTCAAGATCCTCATCTAGTTTCTTAGCTGATAAGAAAATCAAACATATGTTAGATGATCATATATCATGCTCAATTACAACTTAAATAAGCAGATAAATATCCTCTATCCAGAAACAATGGACAAAAAAAAACATATTTCAGAAACAAGAATAAAGTTCCAGAGGGAACTTGAACAGATCACCTAATGCACCTTCTCCTAGAAATAGAACAGCGGATAATTATTAAATTATCTCAATCCCCGGTTCAGTTATTTGATTTATGTTGGTTGAACGTGAATTAAACCTTCAAACTCCCAACTTTTTTCCGGCAATCGAAGTGAGGACAAGGAAGCCAAATTAAGGAAAATCCTAGCCTTGCGTTCACTGAGAATTTCTGGTGATACTTCCTATCCTAGCAAGTGTCGGCAACTCCAAAACCTCAAAATCCTTCACTCCTCTTAAAACGCAATTTTTCCGCACTATAACTCGATCGATTTCTATAAAAAATCTTAGAAAACCAAAATTTCCGCAAAACGAAATCTTCTCAAGCAAAACGCCGATCATCGACATGAAAAGAGGAAAAACTAGGGAGGTTACGGGCTCACCGTTGTCGGTATACCAGGATCCCGCATGAGCCGCTCTTCGAATCCTCTCCATCCGAACGCCTCCACTTCCAGATCGAAAGGGAAAGTAGAGTCCAAAACCGATCGATCGGAAGCAGAACCCTACTCTGCGATCGCTCGAAGGGAGGCGAAACTATATAAATATACCTAGCGTGGAGGAAAAGGCAATTTTGAGACGGATCCTATACAATGTCCCTTTTAAAGATGTGATATGAAATACGCGTGGAGCCCAAGTAACGGAATGTGTCAACGTGTAGCGCATCGACAGGGGTTGTAAGTTGTAGCCTTGCACCTGATCGAGTTTTATAGCATTATCTGCGACGGCAGTTACGAAATTACCGCGCTTACGTGGCACAAAATCGACCAAGCCGATTGCCACGCTAGGGTTGAAAAAAATTTTATATAATTTAATGAAGATATTACTCTAATATTTATACAATTGGAAAAATAATAATAAGGTGACCTTAATTATTATCCATATCATTTTTTAAAAAAATTTATTAAAATAATACTCCATTTATAATTTAATATCTAAAATATCATTTTATATTTTACCTTAGAATAATTGATCAAAATTATACCACCTCCTAATTATGCTAGCATTAAAAATAAAATATTGATGCCAATAAAATTGGAATAGTAAAGAATATCATTTTATATATTTTTTATTTTATGTTGGATGTCTTCTTTAAGTTGGGGTTGAGTTATAGTATTAACACACAAAAAAAATTAAATAAAAATTATTATTATTATTTTGATGGCCGATTAAGTCATTTAACTTTTCTCTTTAGGATGGAGCCGAACTGGTAAACATAAAAATAAAATAGTCAAAATTATGAGACTAATTGATATTTATCATTTTTTTTAGGATTAAAAATAAAAATATTGATACCAATAGAATTGATATTCTACGCATCTTAAAATACACGACTGTATATAACATAAGAGTCGGAAAAAAAGTTGAGCTCTTCCATGAATAGTAAATAATATTATTTTATATATTTTTTATTTTACGATTAAGCTATTTAAGATTTTTTTTTTTAGAATTTATGGGTTAGATTATAGTATTATAACTATTTCATTATATTTTTTTTACATTGATATCTAAATTTGCTTTGAAATTTAAATATAAAATTTAAGATTTAATGGTGTAGAAATTTTAAGAATTGCACTGTTCATAAAAATGAGGTTTATGGTTGATAAAGAGGAAGCTGTTTATAGAAAGCGGCATGGCATGATCTTTCTAAATATAGAAGATTCGTGCGATGGCAATGCGAGAACACGAGCCCGGAACTTCAGGCATCGTCGTCGCTTCCCTGTCGTCCAATTAGGGATGGTGGAGATTTTTGGGACTTCCGAGCATCGATTTCCTCTCGATGTTGTGGAGCAATGGCGTCCTTCCCATGGAGGAGAGGGAAGACCAACCTCCTCTAACCCCAAAAGTTGTGAACTTTTTCGACTTCCGGAGGTAGGACGCGAGATCTTGGCTTGTGATTGTGTTCGATTTCAATGAGATTTTTGCTTCTGATGATTCCAGTGCGAAAAAAAGCTTAAATTTTGAGCATTTGAATCCGTTTCTGAGATCGGGGAAGGATTGAAGACGCTCGCGAAATGGAGATGAAGAAGCCAGCGCTTAGGAATAGGAGTGCCTCGGCTAGATTGAGGGTTCCGAGCTCGAAGAACATCCGGTCCTTGGACCGCTGCGCTACGTTCGTCGATGAAGACACGACGGTGTTCATGGAGATGGCGCAGCACAAGAAGGAAGAAGGCAACAGGCTGTTCCAGAAGCGGGAGTACGAGGACGCCCTCTTGAAGTACGAGAAAGCCATCAAGCTGCTCCCCAAGAACCATATCGATGTCGCGAACCTCCGCAGCAACATGGCGTCTTGCTACATGCAGATGAAGCCCGAGGACTACCACCAAGCGATCGACGAGTGCAATCTCGCCCTCGAGGTCTGCCCTAATTACAGCAAAGCCCTAGTGAAGAGGGCCAAGTGCTTCGAAGCCCTGGGCAGGTTGGATTTGGCCTGCAAGGATGTGGATCTAGTTCTGAGTTTGGACCCGAACAACATCGCCGCGTCGGAGATCGCCGAGCGAGTGAAAATGGAGATCGAGGAGCATGGCATGAGGTCGGACGACAGGGAAGTTTCTCCACTTCCTGAAACTCCTGTGGAGAGACAGAAGCTGAAGAAGAAGAAGAAGAGCCACAAATCTGTGGAGAAGATTGTGGTCGTGGAGGAGAAGCATGTCGAAGTCAAAGAAGAGCCGATGAAGAAGAGTGTGAAGTTGGTCTTCGGCGAAGACATCAGATACGCACAGGTTCCAGCGAATTGCACCATATTGCAGTTGAGGGAGATCATCGCTAACAGATTTCCGAGATCGAAGGCTTTCCTCATCAAGTTCAAAGATCAAGATGGCGACTTGGTGACGATCACTACCTCCGAAGAGCTGATGGGTGTAGAAGAATCTGCAGGCCCACAAGCATCTGTGAAGCTGTTCATCATCAAAGTTAAACCCGAGGATGATCCCTTGCTTGAGGTGGTTAAGCAAAAGGAAGAATCATCTAAGAGAAGCTACTCCGGCGACAAGTCCGCCGCAGTCTGCGTCGACGACTGGATCATGCAATTTGCTCTACTGTTCAAGAACAATGTCGGCTGTGATTCTGAAGAGTATCTGAACCTCCATGAGTTAGGAACTAAGGTTTACTCTGAGGCAATGGAAGACACCATCACAAGTGAAGAGGCACAAGAGATTTTTGCACTTGCAGAGAAGAAATTCCAGGAGATGACAGCTCTAGCTCTGTTCAATTGGGGGAATGTTCATCTGTCTCGGCCGAAGAAGAGGCTATGCTCATCAGAAGATGCTAGCAAGGAGTCGATGCTCGCGACGATGAAAGCTTCTTATGAGTGGGCTCAGGCTGAGTATCTTAAAGCGGGAAACAAGTATGAAGAAGCTTTGAAACTCAAGCCTGACTTCTATGAAGCTCTTCTTGCACTTGGAATCCAACAGTTTGAACTAGCAAAGCTTTCATGGTGTTCAGCAGACAGAGAGAATGGGCCTTCGACAGAGGCTGTCCTAAAGCTATTCAACCTTGCCGAAGAGAACATTGAGAGGGGGGCACGAATGAGGGAGGAGATGAAGGAACAAAGATTAGAGGAAGTGCCTCCTAAACCTGATGGGGAAAAGGTAATGCTGCAAAAGATGGGGTTGGAAGATTGTTTCAAAGATGAAACACCAGAACAAGATTTGCATATCAAGTGTCAAATGCATACATTGTGGGGAACTGTGCTTTACGAGCGATCGGTTGTGGAATTCAAATTGGGCATACCACTTTGGGAGGAATGCCTCATGGCAGCAATGGAGAAATTTACTGTGGCAGGAGCTTCTCCAGCAGATATTGCTGTCATGGTTAAAAAGCATTGTGCCAATGAAACTACTCAAGAAGGTAAACATCTAGGCCCTGTTTCAAAAAGAAGAGATTCAGAAATGAATCAATTTATAAGAAAACTTGTTTGGTAGATCAAAGAATCATTATTTGTCAAAATAGTTGATGGTATATTTCAGTAACCTATTACATATGCAAGTCTTCCTATACTTAACTCAGTAGTCAATAACTTGCAGAAAAATAAAGAAAAGCAGCTATCGAAAAGTAGAATAGATAACTTCACATTGCTGTTACTGAATGAATCAATTTATAAGAAAACTTGTTTGGTAGATCAAAGAATCATTATTTGTCAAAATAGTTGGATGGTATATTTCAGTAACCTATACATATGCAATAGCCTGCCTATGCTTAATCCTCAGTCGATAACTTGCTTATCCTATGCTGTTACTTAATCTCAGTAGTCAATAACTTGCAGCAAAATAAAGAAAAGCAGCTATCGAAAAGTAGAATAGATAACTTCACATTGCTGTTACTGAAATAACTAACCATGGCCATCACATACTTGCAGATCTGTGTTTCCACATTGATGAAATAGTTCAAAC
This sequence comes from Curcuma longa, assembly GCF_044706935.1. Lineage (NCBI taxonomy): Eukaryota > Viridiplantae > Streptophyta > Magnoliopsida > Zingiberales > Zingiberaceae > Curcuma > Curcuma longa. The sequence continues at coordinate 9,017,513 of NC_133869.1, read as the reverse complement.
ATGGAATGAGATGTATGATCCGAAACGGTGGCTAAGTGGCATTTCATCTTTCAGACTTGAGCCTCTACTTCGAAGGCGAGTTTCCAAGTTGCACAACACATTGGAGCAGATATGATGTATATATTTCTGAAAATGTTCGCGCTATCATAGGTAATCTCCTCTACTGATGTTCTTGAGTACATTGAATTCTCATATATAAACTACTACATTGGATCTTAAAGAAGTAGATTAAAACATATAAAAATTTGAAGCTACTCTTTTATCTATTGATATTGTAGCTTAATGGATTACTGAATCGATTATCAAAGGGGGAAAAAACTGAGATATTCATTCACACTTGTTCTTCTTTCAGGTCCTTTTTACTTCATACAATTGGATACCTAGTTTTTCCCCATGGATGGAGTTGGAGATCCAACTCAGCTTTGCATTCCTTCAAATTGAAGTCTGAGAGAGTTTGCCATCTAGTGCTCTTCATATCTGTATCATATTTTTTTTAATGAATTTTCTTTTTACTAAAATACATATCTAACATTGTATAACAAAGTCATTATTTCTCAAGTGAAATATGATATTGCATTATCTTATTGCTATCTAGATGTTGAATTTGTTGGTCCTTAATGAAAGTAGTTAATAGTTTGAATATAATCGATTAGTTTTAATGTTTAAATCAATTTTATTTTTAAAGAGTTTGAGTATGGTATGTCTTAATGTGATGATGCAAAGAGTTTTTTTTTAATTTATTTTAATTTTTAAAAGTTTATGTTCCGGTCGGATGCCGTGGACGGTCAAGCCATCAGTCAATAATCTGTCAGCTCATGCACCACCGCTCCCGCCGACGAAGGGACCTCAAGAAAAACTGAACGAACGGATTAGCAGGGTGTCGGAGATTCTCGGCAGACCACTCCGACGCTCAAGTCAGTAGAGAAAGAAGAAAGACAAGTGTATGAAGTTGCTGAAGTCTAGAGAGATCCTCCTTTCCATACCTGCGGGAAGGATTATATACTTACGAGAAGAAATATCCACGTTTGCCTAGGGGCAGACCTCTGTCGTGACTGAGGGAACAAGTTCTGACAATCGCTGCCAAGTGACCCTGACATGTGGCATCTGGGGGACCAAATATATCAATCTCGTAACCGCCCTATGACTCAGCAGCGTTGATTATTCTTGCTTTTTGGCTGTAGGCGCAGACACGAGGAGATCAGGGGACCAGGCCTGACAACCTCGTAACCGTCTTGATCCTTTGGCAGGGCTCGCATGCTTGAGAGGTATTGACAGCTTCTGGATCGAGATGGCCGAGAGAGAGACCGAGTAATCCGAGATGGTCGAGGTCGGGATGATCGAGAGAGACTGAGTGATCGAGATCATCGAAGTCGGGATGACCGAGAGAAACCGAGTGACCGAGATGGTCAAGGTCGGTATGCTTGAGAGAGAGACCGAGTGATCGAGTTGGTCGAGGTTTGGATGGCCGAGAGAGAAGCCGAGTGACTGAGTTGTTCGAGGTTGGGATGGTCGAGAGAGACTGAGAGACCAAGTTGGTCGAGGTCGAGATGGCCGAGAGAGATTGAGAGACCGAGATGGTCGAGGTCGGGATGACCGAGAGAGATCGAGTGACCGAGATGGTCAAGGTCGATATGCTCGAAAGAGAAGCCGAGTGATCGAGATGTTACATCTAAGGTTGACTATTGACTTTCTGACTTGTCACATCGTTTGCTTCTTGATTTTTGATGCCATGTAGGATCAATCAGGATCCGCCATGTCAGTTTAAAATATTTTTATATTACTTTATGTTATATTATTTTTAAAATATACTAAATACTTCATATTCACTTTTATATGAGTTGTTTATGTATTTTTTTCCTCCTTTAATTATAATAAAAATAAGTACCTTTTATTTTTTTTGTAAAATTTTTATATTTAACAAATTTATTATAAAATTAAAAAGTATATATTTATGGATTTATTTATATTTAAATATTCATTAAATTGATTTTTAAAAAAATCGAGCTGTGCTAGCTAACCCTCGAGTCGAGCGTCTTCACCAGTTCTTCGTATCCCTCGGCGGAGTTGGCGGCCAACTCCGCCACCGCCCCCACTGCCACCGCCAGCCCCGCGCACACCACCTTCGCGCCTAGCTCAGCCGCCGCCGCCACAGCCGCCTCCGGATCCATCGTCTCCAACACCCCCTCCTTACCCTGCCCCGCCGGCACCGACGCCGCCACCGACGCCACTCCCGCGGCGAACATCTCCACCCCCTCGATGGCCGCCGCCTCGCTCACCGAGTCCAGCATCCGGGACCACCGGACGCAGGCGATGTACACTGGAGGTGCTGCTCCGCTGGCGCCGGAGCGGCTGGGGGTGGGGGCCGTGGCGTCGCGGGCGGGCGGGGCGCAGCGACGGATCCAACCGGCGAGGGCGCGGGCGTAGCAACGCTGGGTCTGTACCCAGGCCGATAGGCGGGAGGCCCAGTTCCGGAGTTCCGCCTCGAGAGACGCGGCGGAGCGGGAGGGACCTGGAAGCACCCGGGCGGGGACGCCGGCGGCGGCGGAGGGAGAGAAGAGGAGGAGCTTGGCCTCGTCAATTGTGCGCTTTTGTATCCGGTGGCATTCCGCCATGGTCCTCCACATGCGTGCTAACCTGCACCAACAATGCGACCAGGAGATCTTATCATCGTTTCTAGAACAACAGTGAGCACTAAAATACATTTTCTTCAAAAATAATTATTTCAAGATTTGCAAGTTTTTATCTGATTTTTCATTCCTTTCTTGTGGTATAAGCCTGATCTAATACAAAAGATAGGGTCATGAAAGTTTCTGCTTATCAACCAAAAGTTATAATCCATCTTATCAGCTTGCATTTGCATATTTTCTATTGCTTAAGTTATAGCAGATGGTAACGTATCACAACTGAGTATTCATACACTATTTTTTTCTCATTTTGCTGAAGAAATGATTCCATGTTCTTGATCTACTACATATGTTACTGATCTGCTAATCTTGTGGCTATGGAATTATATAAGCTAGAAGCGGATTAAGAAAGTAAGACAACAAAATAAATATCCACCTTGAAGAGTTGCATTGACTAAGAAATAGGAATAAACCATTGGCAATATGGTAGTCCATGCCAACAATCAAGCTCCAGCAGATTGGTTTTGGAAAAATGGTAATGAAAAAAAAAGTGCTACACAAACTATACTAGCTTACTGTTCCTTTTTTCCTTTAGCAAAGAAAACCTTCAGGTGATATCAATAAGATTCCAATTTGTGCAGATTTCTTGCCTTCATCATGAAAAATGAGGTTCCTTTTTCATTTTTGCCATGGAGCCAATTTTTCATCTATTTTGGTTTGTCAAGCTGAAGTGTATTAAGTTCATCAAAAATAATTTCTAATCTTTTGATGAAGTGCCTCATGTATTTTGTGTTAAGTACCTCTAGATATACTGAAGAACAAATTAAAGTTCCTTTTGGACAAACAATTGCTTAGTATAATGGTAAACATGTTAAATTTCATGGATTTTCTGCCAAAGGGTAGAATTTTGAACCCTTATAATGGTACTGCTAGGAGGGGTTTAATTTATAGCTTTCAGCTCGAATGGGAGTTATCTCTTATCCAGTATGGTGTAGAGACACCTCATGGCAAGGCCAAAGAAAAGATTCTTTGGTGAGCCCCTATATTGGGTAGCCACCATATAGTAGACTTCTAGGATGGCTGACATAGTGACAGCCACTCCACACCCTATAGAAGACAAACAACCATTTTAAGTCAACTCATTCATACTCATTGTATTTCTATATGTGCATGCATTCTAGGGATGCAAAACGACCTTTTCTCGATACAATTTATGTCCTTTTTATGTTATCATGGCATCAAAGCATAGACCCATTGCCATTTTACTCTTCTGATGATTCAGGTATGTTAATGCATGTCTCATTTTAATTCTTGTGTGCACAATTCTCTCTTTCAACTTCTGGTGCTGGATCTGCAAGATCCACTTTCTATTGGCAATTATTTTCTTTTTGGAGCGGTAGAGAAGAATCAGCTTCTTCTTTCATTCATCTTGTGATCTTCCAATCTATCCGCATTCAGTCTAGCAGAGGGCATTTTTGGCTGTGAATTTGTACTGAACTTGCCCTTGATTACTGTCTTGTTTGACTTCATCAGCCATTGCTTTCTACCACACCCTTAACCGGGCACTTATAGATGAGGGTGAGATTGCTGATGTGGGAGGCAAGGAAGAAAGCAGAAATGCTTTTATTGAACTTCATGTACTCCGGTTAGCATGCATAAGAGGCTGTCATTGTGGGTTCTTCATTGCATAATTGATGCAACTTGTAGATCATGTTGGCACTGTGAGGCTTCCAGCTCAGATTCTTGTTCCCCCTCCTAATAGGACCATCACTTCTAAGTATTCGTACAAGCACACAACTTCAGCATAGTCTATGGGCACAATGAGGACTATGAAACGCTCAACACTGCTTTCATGTCCACATGTTATGCCAGTCTATGAGTCATCATCACTCTCATTGCCTCTCCTTTCTAAATTGTTGGTTTTGGGACTAGAAGGCAAGAAGTTACCTCCCAGAGTGATCTGAACCACAAACTAGATTTGAGTATTTTGGATCTGATCTGAGTCACTAATAAGATCTTTGTCCAATTTGATCTAAAATATTGGCTTGACTTATCTAAATTATTGTGACAGTAAAAGTTCCTAAATTTATTATTTCTTGTTCGAATGAATTCAAAATTAGATGGGAAAGACTACTGCTATGGGTTTTATATTTTTGAAGTTTCTTGGAAGGACAAGATCTGTAGGGTTACAATGATGGAATCATCACTAAGTTCATTCAAATGACAAACTCTAAATGGATGATCAATAATGCTAAAATCAAGATTTAGATTATGGAGTATGTTGAGGTTTGATTGCTATCAACTTGAGTTACTTGACTATTGCTAAAGAGATGTGAAAAATACTTAGAGCCATTTATAAGCAAATAATAATAATAATAATAAAGCTCACTTATATCAACTTGAACAAAAGAAGGTAATTTATCCTGAGACACTCATTCTACTTAAAAGAATTTTATTCTTAGAATGAGATGATTATTGGTTGAATGTAATATTCCTAGGGAAACTATTAAAATCATCTTGATTAAGATAAGTGTGTCATTATAGACAATTCTTGGCGCAAATGTGAACATGATCGAACAACTATTCTAATTCATTTGTGCAACCTTGTTCCTAATGTAATTTCATCAGATATCCTAGCTGAAGAACTGATGACAAGTTTTATCAACATAAGGTCTTGATGCAGTTCTCACAAACAAAAAGAAACATTATAGTCTTTGTCAAGATGAATGCTACAGTTGTCATAAGAAAGTGTAGCGAGCAAGTCAATGGAAAACAAAAAAAATAAATTTATGAATTTTGCAGGTGTCTGAAGGAAAAAGGCATTTGATTCAAAACTATCCACTATAACAAGATGTTCCAACAATGTATGTCACAGACACTTCTCTTTTAGCTCCTTAATCTGCATAAGTTGCAGGCAATGAACTCCAACAATGTTATACTTCACCGCCTACAATCTCACCATAATTAATCCAACTGTGATCTAGGCTTTTTTTACCTCTAGTTTTAGTTAGACAAATCTTTCAAACTATTGAATTATTGATTCCATGGCTACTCATCACATGACAAGCAATTTAGAAATCTCTGTGCTACAATAAAGATGATAAGATTTACTAATGGACAAAGTCTCCTCATTACTGATGTTGATTTGTTAACCGTACACCTTCAAATTCACCATGATATCTCTTGATAATATTTTTTATATTCCAGACTACTGTCAACTAACTTGATTTTTCTTAGTTTGTAAAGTAAAATTGTATTCTCTTTTTTCTCTTTTGGTCATCTTACCAAGACCTAAGAATTAGAAAGGAAATTGGGAGAGGTCATAAGAAGGGGAATTCTTGACACACTTTGGGGGCACTCAACTTTGGGAAGAGAAACCACTCTTCAACTTTTCTTCTTGCTTTAACTTCTATTGAAATAAATTTTCAAATAAATTATAGAGGCTTAGGCATTATTGTCTCGGTCATCCAAATGCTTCAAATTTGAGCTTGTTGTTCTCTTCTATTATCTTACTTCATAAACTTGATTCAAAGTCCCATATGATAGTGATGGTAAAGATTGTGCACTTTTAAGATCTAATACTTTCCTTATAGAAATGAAAAACATACTACTTGTGCATTTATCCATATTGATATTTAGTATTCTGGGATCATCTCTTGTGAGGTCTCTGAGTTAATAAATTATACTATGTTCTCTTTGTTTATAATTGGTCAAGATATTCTTGGATCTACTTCTTGAAGTACAAATATAAAATTCTCTAGGTTTTAAATTCTTCTATTCAATGATTGAAAAAGAGCCTCTTGTAATATAGGATAAGACTGCGTATAATAGACCCTTCCTTGAGACCACATTGGTGGGAGCTTTGTGCATTGGGCTGCTTTTTTTTAATCAATGATTGGAACTCAGTTTGGAAGTGACAAAAAGACTCTACAAAGTGACCCTAAAGGGGAATGTATGTCAAAGCAGTTTACCAACTTTCTTTTCAATAAAGGAATTCATCAAAGGTGTTATCTATATCAACCACAATAAATTGGTGTTGCCAAGAGAGATCATCCACATCTTATGGAAACCGTATGTGTCTTGCATATTGATCCCAAATTGCCAAGCATTTTTGGGGATAGTGTTGTGATCAGATTACAACAGAAATGATGGCCTATCAACACTACAACATTTAGTTAGAGGAAATATTTGAGTTCAATGGAGTTGCAGTGTAGGTCCACTGAGATGTCAGGAGATGAGTCCACTTTGCAGAACTGTGAGGAGCTTGGTTGAAGTGTACCCTTTTGGAAAGAGTTCAGTCAAGCTGTGTAGGGTTAAGTTGGTTATTGATTTAGTTGGTTATCCATTTGAGGGGGAGGATTATAGGGCCCAAGGAGTAGAATTTTGGGGTTCAGGGTAGAGTAGAGGCACATAGTCTGCATGCTCCTCATGTGGTGCCTTGGGGGTCCTATTTATCGGCTCTAGAAGGAGCTTAGAAGACAAGTAATATCACAACTTGGTTTTTGGTATTGTGATGGTCCTTGGTTGGCAATGGCTGGTATTTTCCGTCCTAGATATGTGTTAATATAGTGTAAGTTTATACGGTTTCCGTCCTAGTTGGTTATCCATTTGAGGGGGAGGATTATAGGGTCCAAGGAGTAGAATTTTGAAGGTAGAGTAGGGGCACATAGTCTGCATGCTCCTCATGTGTTGCTAGTTATTGTTTCCCTTATTTAAGTTTATAGGGTAAGTTTACCTACATTAGGTAAAAGTACGATGACAACAAATTATTTGAATAATCAAATTTTTACATAAATATTAGACAATATTGCTCTACAACAAAAGTCGTATGTTTCTCTTTTAAATTATCATATGTACTTATATTGTGCTTCTTAGTTCCTAACAAAAAAAAAACTTTAAGTTAAATCAATTGAATGTATATTACTTGGTACTTTTGGACATAGAAAGACTCGTTTCTATGATTGGAAAGTAGGACAAATGAAAATTTCTAGAAATGTTAATTTTTTTGAAGATATGCCTTATTTTTCTTTTACTACCAATTTATGTACATGTGATAACCTCGTTATCATCTATCCTCTTTTCCTAACACTCTAGAGATTGAAAATTCTCCTCATAAGCCTAGGACACAAGTGACCTCTCATTAAACTAATCTTTGTTCAATTTACGATAACCACCATCTCCTTGTAGATCCAATCATATAATTAAGTCTCCAAATTTTCTTTATTTCCATGCTTAATTTTTATTCCTACTTCGAAAAGCTATAGAAGGTGCAGAATAGCTTAAGGCAGTGATAGAAGATCTTGAAGCCTTAAAAACTTAATCAATACATTCATTCATACTAGTTTGTTATAGCTACAATGGAACAGAAGGTATATCTCAAAATGTATTTCTTAATGGTGATCTAAATGAAAATATCTATGTAGGCCTCCTCCAAGGTATAATGCTCCAAGCAACCTGGTTTTCAACTTATAGAACACACTTTATGGTTTAATATCTTGACAATACAATCCAATTTCTTTCTAAGTTATCATTTGGTACCGCTATAGTTCCAACAGTAACCAAACCAGTTAAAGATTGTATATCAGTTTCATGCTATCTCTAGCATCATATAATATAAGCTGCTTTTCTTCTCATTTCCTGTTCATCTCAAAGAAGAGACCATGTTTTAGTTTTGTCTATTCTGTGATTATGTACCTAGAACTCTTCAGTGTTTCTTAGTTTAGCACTTCAAGTTCATCAACATCTAATGCTTCCAATACATTTTCTCATTCGTAAATCACAATGGACTAGATATTGTGTTCTTTTGTTATTTGGATGTGTTCAGTCTGTGTAGTATACTCAAATCATGAGAAAAGCTTAAAGTTATTATAACTTACCCGCGGATCAGCTCCATCACCAGCGGGTGCAAATCCTGGTCCCTTAATACCTCAATTCTCTTTGATATGTATTCAACAGAACTTATGGAGACTCTAAGCTGAGTTCGGAGATCTCTGATTGCTGCTCTAGTTTTATCAACAACAAAAGGTTCTTCCCCATGGACATCGTGAATCCTTAGTTGTCTGCACTTCTTTTCATATTCAATTCGTATGCGTTCTGCGCACTAACCAACACAAACATCATGTAACAAGAGTGAATGAATTTTCTGTTGGTATTAGAAAATTGTATCTGCAATCTATTGAAGTACCTTCACTTCCTCATATAGCTTCTTCTCCCATTGATGTAGTCGGTCTAATGTTGACTTGTGGCTTCTAGGTGCAATGCATGATTCCTCTATTCCATTGCTGCTACTTTCATGGTCATCATTTGTTGAACTGGAAGAAGCTTGAAGGAACCGAAACGAAGATGAGCGCGAAGACGTTGAACGAAGCAAAGCAGCTGGGTTCAACATTCTAAAAGCTGTACCAGAAGTTAGAACTTAAGCATTCAGTTTGAGGTAATGCTCCAGATCCCAGAGCTTGGAGAAACAATCAATAAAAGGAAATCAAAGATAGAAAGAGTAGAGTTAACATTATTACATCCAAACGGGGAAGAAGATGGTTGAGCTGTGCCAACTTCCAGAATCACAGAGAGCTCATCAGCAAAATTACAAATTCTGGTGAATTGAGCCTCCACATCCTTCATGACCTCTCCCATGCTTATTGGTCTTCTGTTCACATACACAGTGAAACCAGGAGTTTCTTGCGGGCCATTTCTAGTTCCACTAATTCCCTGACCATTGTTAACCTCCAGTTCCACTGCATTGCTAGTTTCTGACACTTCAGTAGTCTGCACACCTTGCGACCTCAGTTCCTTTGTTTCATTCACATTTTCTTCCTTCCTGTCGGCTTCTGCTGCTCCTCCGCTGGCAACCGGCTTGGCAATATGCTTCGAATAAATTCTAGGAATCTCTGATTTAATTGGTACATTCTGAATCTCCTCACGATCCTCATCATCATCCTCTTCTTCCAGTTCAGGTATCCCTTCTCGCTGTCGAACTTTCCTTAGCTGATCAGAATCCTCATCAAGCAGGACATCTTCCGAATTGCTTCCGTAGGGGTATCCATATGTGTTCAAAGGTGAGAAGGGGTTCCAAAAGGAGTCCATTTGTGAAGCCTGAGGTGATGCAGGTGGGTACCTGGGTCTTGCATATGGAGAGGAGTATGATGATCCCATGGTTGCAGCCTCTGCAGGAACATAGCCATCAAAACCAAAATGACTGGTAGAGTAATTATACTCCGGTCTCACAGTTTCCATTGGCTCGGGCCATTCCTCGACAGAAATTGATGGAGTCCACCCTGCTTTCATGTAATGCACTGCAGAAAAGGTGCTTCTTCGAGAGTGGTTCTCTTGTGGTGCAAATAATTTCTTTGGAATCATGGCCGGGTGTACTCCTCTTACGGATTGTGGTGGCATTGGTGCTGTCATGAAAGAAGCTAAGAAGAACTGAAGCTCCTCATCATCAACATAATGACACAGAGCAATGGCAACTCCCTTCAGAGATCGTATATACTCTACATGCACATATGCAAGCTGGTTTCTCTGCTCGATAGCTTGTTTGATGAAATTCTTCCTGTCATGGCAGAGGCGGACGGCATCCTCATCCTCCAACTTTGAGGTAGAACATCCCATCTTCTGCAAACTTTCCTAAGAATTTTTCAGGCCGGAGTCGAACCCAGACTCAATACAGAAAAGCCATCGATGTTTTACAAAAGCTATACGGTTCAGAATCAGTTTCCGATACATCTGAAAAAAAAATTGGAAAAACTCTGAGCAAACTAATGCAAGAAAGGCATATTTGGAGGAGAAGGAACACAAGTGTTCTCGATGGAAGCTATCAGCTTTATGGGCTTGGGAAGGGAAACCGTGTGCCAAGACATCAGATTCCAAGCTTGCTCCTCAAGTTAGCCACACAAACTTACAAGGAGATGGCAGCGCCTACAGAATTCTGCTTAATTTTATTTCTACTAAAATGAGGAGAAGAGAAGACGAAGATCATCTCGTCTTCGTATGCTTTTTGAGAAATTTGAAAATTCAGATCATCATCAAACCTGGGTCAGGGCACTCGAGAGGATGGGGATGCCTGTGAGTTCAAGGAGCTGCCTCTAGCACACTGCTAGGAATGAAGCTGTTCAGTGAAAACCACACTGCTTGGTTCGAGAGCAGCCTTTTATGGAACAAAAGGAACTTGTAGAGGAAGAAGGAAGAAGCAGCAGCAGCAGCTGTTCATTATCTCTTCATAATTCACTGAAGCTGAACCTTCACGAGGAAGAAGAATGACACAACACTTTGCCAAGCTCACTTTCCTGCTAATCCATTGCAGTAAAGGAGATAAAGAATGCAAACCCATTGGTAAGGTAAGATTTGGTGTAATCTGTAATGGATTAGTGCCACTGATCTGGGACTTTATGAGATGCTTTGTGCTTTGCAGCAGGCTTGAGGGATAGACATGCGCTGGGAATTTTGGAAAGATAAAAAAAGGTTGGTCGTGGACAGAAAGCAAAAGGAAGGCAATAGGAAAGATGCGGCACCGTCCTCAAATTCTTAAAATAAAGTTGCTTGCTGATGCCACCAAATTCTGGATTCCTCCAAAGTGCCCTCAAAACTCAAGAAAGAAAGAAAACAGTTTGGGTCTTCACTGCTGAGGATGAAGATTAATATAATGCCATATATTGTAGAAAAGTCAACAGCTGGGAGGACCAATCTTGTCAAAACGGCAGCTGTACTGGAAAGGTATTCCATAGATTGTAGTAAAAAAGAAAAAGAAACTTTAGATTGAAGTAAGATAATAGTGATATTGGGATTAACCTTTATGCTCTGTCTGATGCAAGGTGTGTGGATTGAGGAGTGAAAAAAGAAAAGGAGAAGGAAAGAAAAAGAAAAGGGATTTAAGGTGAAAAAGAATTTGAGTGAGAGATTCGAGTGAAATTGAGGCCTAATTTTGGGAGTTCAATATGTAGACTTTCGGTTTTCACTTTTTATCTATCAATATTCCAAAGAAAGTCTAGACTAGATTAAGAGGCAAATTGTAGACCAACATTGATTTCTCTAATGCTTTATACTTTTCTTATTATGTTGCCTTGATTTCTCTGAGTAAATGTGGCTTATTTTATTAAGAAATGCTTGACAAAATGTTTAAATTATGTTTAATCTGTATTTTTTTTATATGTGTATTAAATGTGCAGGGACTTGAAGTAATTCATGTAGGAGCTCGAAGAACCTGGTTACTTGGCATAGTGGAGTTAGTTTTCAAATGGTCAGTTGGAATGATCAAATGGAGTTAGATTTTTTATCATTGGGAATGATCAAACCGAATGAATACATCATTCAGTTGATTGAAAATTAAAAGATCCAACAGATGAATTTTTTAGACTCATAAAATCTAGAAAACTCTAAAAATCATAAAAATTTAGTGAGAATGCATTTTGGTGATCTTGACATAGGAAAAATAGGTTTTTATGTGAAGTGTTCAAAACTTTTAATAGTTTACATGTCAAATCGTTAAAAATTAGAGTTTAGATAGAAAATAATAATATTAAACAGTATAACATAATACTAGAAGTAAAAGTACATGATAAAACAATGAAGTAATATTGAAGTGAGTGTCCTTTTAATAAAAAATCAAAGATGTTTTTTTAATGATTTAGAAATAAAAGGACACTCTTTTGATTTTCTTGTATCTCACTCTCCCTTGTAACATGTCTCGTTACTTCTCATGGTACGACACAGCAGACTTTATCATCAAGGTAGATCTAGAGTTCTTGAGTGACACGGATGCTCTCATCCTAATGTTTTCATCGAAGCAAAGACCTACACTTTAAGTTGCTAACTAGAATGTTTATATTCATATTCCATATGTTTGATGCTTAACCAAATTCTATATGTTTTGTCAAGCAAAGATGTCAATACCTATCCAACTTCTATGTATCGCATAAATATATTCTCATAGAAATCCATAATACACCAAGCAAACATGTTAAATATTTCATGTGCCAAAGTTGGTATAAAAAATTCATATAGGTTGATCATAAACACTAAAAGTCGCCCCTCAAGACTATGGTACGATGGTAAGAGGTGGGATAAGCTCCCTATGTGATGAGAATTCAAATCTCACCTAAAGCATATTAGACATAGGGCGTTTGAAAAAATTATGACGATGAATCGTCCATCAGAACTCATCTATGCTTTTCAATTTATATTAGTGGTTAATGGAAAACTTTCACAAGGTTGGGTTGGTCACTTCCAAAATTAATTGAATCGTAAAAGCTGAAATTAAAGGGCAAAAATCAAAAAGATGATACAACTATCATCTAGTATTATTTCCATTATCATTCCATCTATATTTCCCATGTAAATCCTGAATTGGTCAAGCGCATTGTAGTAGTTATGAAATTGTAGTTGCTACAACTACAACAGTTGTAGTTTGTAGTTATAGCAACTACATTTTCGTAGCTGCTACAACTACAATAATTATAGCAGCTATGAAATTGTAACTGATACAATATAAAAAATAATCTTAAATAAAGAGGATTAAAATTTTTTGGAGCCTCCGAAAAAATTTTAAATGATATTTTTTGAGCTTAAAACTGAACCATTATGGGTTACACCTAATAACAAACCTATATCTTTAAACAAATTTTGATTTGATATATTGTATGTCCCGTGGTTCAACTCGAGATTCACAGTTATAGCAATTATGATTTTGTAACTGCTACAATTGTGTGATAACTCATTGTAATAGCTACAAAATCATATCTATTACAATGCACCTTTAGTTCAAGATTTAGATAGAATATAAAGGAACGATTATAATAGGAATAGTATTTAGTAGAATTTAATTAGATAATTATATATTGTATATGAAAGTGAGATATAAAAAATTAAAGTAGAAATTCAAAAAATAAGAGCCCTTTTAATTTTTGATCAAAATTAATGATGTTGCTTTTGGACATTAACCATTTAAATCCACCTAAAATCACAAATTGATGACTTTATTCAATTAAATATAGACACCTAAATAAAAATATATAACACTTTTAACTAAGATTATTATATAAACTATAAATTTAAAAAATATAAATTCTTTTATGAATTTTTAAAATTAAAATTAAAATTAAAAAACTACAAAATGTCGAAATTTAGAAACTATCACAAAATATCAATTTTTTAAAAAACAAATTTAAAAAAAAACTTAAATATTTTTTTTTTAATTTTTACCCTTTATTTCTTGCCTTGACCTAAACACACCTGTGAACTGAAAGGGCATTGTCCTCGTCGCCGCACTAAAACGAAATTCTCTGCCAACGCCGGAAAAACCTCGACGGTGGCGATGGACGACGAGAGAGTAGAAGGCACGCAGGAGATCGTCCTCGTCGCCCGGAAGGGAGGCTTCGGCCTCCCCACCGCCTGCCCCGTCTGCCTCCCCGTCTACTGCTACCTTCGCTTCGCCAAGGTCAACTTCAAAGTCCGTCTCGACCGCACCAACCCCGACTCCGGCACGTCCTCCTATTCCTCCCACTCTCTGTTTCTCTTCGTAATCTTGCCTTTGACAATCAGTAACTTTCGCTTGTGGCTGCTGCAATTTGAGTCTTAGGTTGCTTGTAGTGTTACTTATTTGTTTTTGGTCGTTTGATTTATGGATTCGGGCATAGTAAAGAATATGTTTATTTGGTGATATTCAAGCCTTAGGGCCCCTAATACGAATTGCCTAGCTGGATCTCAATTTGATTAGAAAACGAAAGCAATTCTTGATGATGGTAGCGTTAGCTAACCATTTAGATTTTCTTTTGATTTATTCATAATATTCTAAGTACCCATAAGAGACTTGTTCTATATCACGCTTGGTTGATTATATGAGTTGATTTTTGTAACTGAATTTTGCTAATAGAACTGAGTTATCTCGTTGTTGTTGATCTCGTTGTTGTTAAAAGTGAATCATGGTAGCACTGATCTCAAGCCTCATAAGCTTGTGATTATCTGAGTTTTTGCGAGTGCAGGGCTGTAACATTATGAACTAAAGTTCAAGACTAAAACTACCTCTCTATCTTCATTTTTTTAATTGAAATGGTTACAGTGATTACTGATTATTTATCTGTTGAAAGAACAGAACAATATTTTTCTTTGAGCAGGAAATACTGAACTGATCAAGGATTGCTTCATGGAAAAGAAAAAGGAGATTAGAAAACTGATTTTCTCATTTCAGTTGTTCATTCTCATCTTGTCTCCTTTTTCTTTTTCCTGTTTATATTTTCATCCCTGCATCTTTTCACCTTTTTTTTTTGGAATTACAACTGACATAAAACCATGAATTTGAGCAGATAAACAAATCAGATAATATTGAGTCATAGTTGCATCTCATGTTCTGGTATATCATATGCTTGAAATGATCTTCATAGATTATTTAATTTGGTTGACCTTAATCTGTGTGCTTCTAGAAATGCACTTCCTCCTAGCCTCTAATAACTGTGCTGCTCCAGTGCCTTCAGCTTTTGCTATCTTTGAGCCACTTCTTTATTTCCGGCAACTCATCTACTTTGTTTCACAAAAATGGTAGTCCATTGATTCCCACCTACTCACTAATTTAAATGAACCCAAAGATGTACTTGAGGATTGGCTGATCCACCTTTTTATGTATTAAATTGATTTGTTTTACTGGAAGTTGGATCTAAATTCTCAGCTTAATACTTCTGTCATCAATTTAGTGCAACCTCCTACCTCAATTTCTCATTTTGAGTGTTGAACTTCCAGTATAAGGTATGTTTGAGATTCAAAATTTGTTAGTTCTAAATTTGTGTTTTTTCCATCAGTCTAATAGAAATAAAAACCAGTTGATTGTTCCAAAATAAAATATTAGAAAGATTTTCTAAATTAAATGCAAATCATATATTTATGGGAGAATAGAATAGGTAACAATTAACTTTTATAAAACAACAACAGATCACAATCCCATCACCAATCCTATTAATTTAAGCTCTCCTATCAACATCTAACACTCCCCTTCAAGCTGATGAATGTTATCTTTCCTAGCTTGTTGATGAGTGAATCAAATCCTTGACAAGGATTTGGTAACCACGTTTTTTTCTTGACTAGCTATAGGAAGATAGGTTGGTTTATTTCTCCTTTATAATGCCTTGGCTAATCTGTACATGTTTAATCCTGTCATTTTAAGTATGATCATTAACTCTGCTGATAGTACGGGTGTATAACGGGATGGGGTGTGTTGGCATGACATGGCTCAAGTTGGCCAGGGCCATGCTGTGCTACCAGAAACGCCTAGCAGTAGACTGGCCGCTAAGGTAATGGCCTGAGGGCTCGGGCCCAAACTAGGCATGCCTAGATCGACACGACACAACACGAGATTGGGCCTAGCATGGCCCGCGAATTGAGATTTTCTTGTCTTATTTTTTATTTATAAATTAATAGTAGTATTACAAATATTAAATATTTTGAATAATATTTAATAAAACTATCAATTTTAATGACATTAATTTTTATTTTTATAATTTTTAAGAATAACAATATCAATGTTAAAAATATTGTTCTCATTTTTTCTTCTGATTTTAGATTTTCTTTTTTTTTATTTTTTTTTATAATAATTGGGTCAACAGAACTAGGTAGGACATGGAAAAAAAAGGCTGAACTGGTTTGTGTTGTGCCAGGTCCAAGCATGGCCTAGGCACAACCCATTCACACCTCTAGCGATAGTATACTTATGATTAGAAAATATTATTGGATGAGCAGGTAGTACTTGTAAATCTTCCATCAATTTCTGCAGCCAAATTAACTCACAATATCTATGGGCAATGCCTTTGAACTATACTTTTGCATACTTTATGCTGCAAGTAATTGCTTTTTACTTCTCCATGTGACTAAATCCCTCAATAGCTTGGTGCCAAACCCAGAGGTTGATCCACTAACTATATTATATCCTGCCTAATTTGAGTTTGCAAAGCCTTTGGTCTCTCCTGCCTCATTTTTCCAAAACATCAATCCTTAGAAGTTCACTTGAGATATTTAAGGTTATTATGATGCATGACATCCAAATGTTGTTGAGTTGGTGAGTGTATAAATTGACTCACAACACTCATCTCATAGGAAATAATCATGCTGAGTCAGAGAAGTACATAAGCATACCAGCTAATCACTGGTTTTTCCTGGTTATCAAGGGACCATTTTCATCCTCCCTCTGTTTCCAGTTTCTTTCTTGCTGAGTACCCATCAAGACTACCTTCTAGCATCCCAATTCCTTTTTGAAGAACAAGAATATATTCTTCATTCATAAAAAATTCATTATCTTGCCAAATTCTTTAACCTACAATTTGATCCTGAATTTTTATTTCAGTTTGACTATTTCATGGATGCAATTTTAAGATTTGCATAAGACAATAATTTCAATATCTCTCCCTGGGTAAAAACAAGACGAGTATCGAGAACAACTTTAAACAGTTTTCCTTGTGCTCTCCTATTGGTCTTTTATTCAATTTCTACACTTGTGATTGTGCTTCCTAATATTAAATTATTTTAGTCAAATCTCTCAAATATATTATAAAGTGTTAAATAAAATGTCACATCTCATTTTGGTTTTTTTCTTCACAGATCACATACCATATGTTGAGTATGGGGATTATGTTGCTTTCAACAATGAGAAGGGAGGAGTTATTGAACTTTTGAATGAAGAAAACATTATACAGTTGGATTCTGAACTTTCCAAGGACTGTTTCTCTGATTGGGTATCCACAAAAGTGATGATCAGCACCTGGCTTGCAGAAGCAGTGCAATATGAACTGTGGGTGGCTTGTGATAGTTCCATTGCCAATTACATATATTTCTCTGACCTTCCCTGGGCTATCGGAAAGCTTCTCCACTGGAAGCAATCTCGAGCAGTGAAGCAATTGCATGGAATAACCAAGCTTAATGTTGCAGAGAAAGAGGAAGAGGTTTACTTTATCTTTTATTTATGATACATAGTTTTGTGGAATTGCTAAGACTGGTGCAAGTCATCTATCCATAAGTAATGATATAAGTGGGCTCACAATGTGCCTTTGGGTCTTGTAATTGCATGGCTGTAACTAAGCTTTCTTCAGCTTTCTATCTCCTTTTCTACTTTATAGCTTATGCTCTGCCAAAATTGATGATGCTCTTCCTATTCTCTAGGCAAGATGAACGCTTTAATTTTCATTCAATTTTGATTTTCTTGCTTTCTTAATTTGTTGTTATTATTCGACATGTTATTCAGTCATTCTATATCTTTCAGTCATTAGTTTGGGATTTCTGGCTTGCAGATTTACCGTAAAGCAAATTTAGCATACAATGCTCTATCTGTGAAATTGGGGAATGAGGAGTTTTTCTTTGAAGAAAGGTACTCCAGGAATTTCAATTATAGAACATATGAAATTTCCAATTTCTTCTTGCCATATTAAAGTAATTTCAAGCAAAACCTGTGCATCATATTAGAATGTTAGGAGCCAGTTTGAATGGGTTGTGTTGTTGAAACTTTTCTCTATTTGAACAGGCCTACTAGCGTGGATGCTCTTTTCCTTGCACATGCTGCCTTTGTGATCCATGCTTTGCCGGTATGTAATTTTATTTGCTGTATATGTTAATTGCTGCTTTTTTTTTCACTTGGTTAGTGTCATATAAATGATCCCATGATGTCGGATCACAAGAACTCTGGGTACCATTGCATGAAGTTGGAAACAATTCTAACACCACTTGCTATAATCTGCCATCTCAAATCATGTTGATGCAACATTTGTAGATCCAAAATTGGCACCTCTAGGATCTAGAGTAATCAACACTGTAAGATCAGGTGGTTAAATCTTTATCTATTATGGTAGAATAACACAAATACACAAAGAAAAAAATAATTTAATGTGGTTCAATGTGAGCCTATATCCATGTAGAGAATTCGAAATTATTTAATAGAAGAGTAAAAGTACAATGAAAATTGGATAAATCGATGTCCGCACCTTTTATAAGACCTCTTGTTACTCTCTAGGCTCTTCAACACCAATAGAGACAAGAAAAAAAAACCTCACTTCTTGCCTCCTTGGATACTACCTCCCTAGATACTACAAATCTCTATCTGAGAAGAAAAATATTCTTTTTTATAAGTGCCCTGTGTTTTTCACAGCTTGGACATGCTCCACAAGACTTCACGTAGGCTTTGGAATACTTCACCAGTGAAAAATTCACAGCCTTAGTTATTGTTACCATAAACTTAAAACCAGCTACAAACCCCTAGAATAGGGTTTATTTGGCATTTGGACTGTAGTCTCATCAATTAGGATTAATAGGTACACATACCTAACCATTTTTAACTTTGGTGATATAGTGCTTCACTACTTCATTTGAAACTCAAAAATGTTATATGGTTGGTCCCTTCACTCTCAAATAGCCTTTACATTTGAACTTGTCTCTTTGGTGTCTTGAGATATGTCCATCTCATATATCTTGAAGATGTCTCTACATAATATAGACGTCTTTGTATCTTTCTGTATTGTGGGCCTGCTTAGTATCAGTCACTTACATAACACACTGGTTGCCTTATAATGAGTTTAATCAAATGAAATTCTTTCTTATCTTTGGGATGAAGGACACCTGCCTTAGATGTACCATGTTTGATTAGAGTGATATCCTATCCTAAATTTCCACCACTAAGTCATGTCCATCTCCTAAACTTATGGTCTTGGTTGCATCCTGCATTAACAATCTGAAACAATTCAAACACCTCTCTGGAACATGCATTACATAAGATGGATCTAAATACTAAGCTATAGGCATATTCATTTCTCTGAGACGACAAGAACAACAATGTTTGACTAATGGCCTTTTTTTTGGATAATTCCTTTTAATATGACTATATGTCTTGTATTTGTAGTACTGAACGTGTTTGGAGGATCTAACATGAATTTAGATCTACATTGTTGAGATCCTCCCCTATGAACCTTTGTTCTGATTAATTACTGCATCTTCAATTGAATATAAAATGGAAGATTTCTTCTTCCTTTAAGCAACATATACAATAACTTTACTTTTCACCTCCCTTCTTTTGTCAATTAGAATAAATAAAACAATGAAGTGATAAATATCTGCATCAAGTCACTATTTAAGGTCTCTTTAACTTTGGTTTAACTTATCCACAAGCTGAAAAATGTGTTTAGATGCATCATTAAGGCCTCGTTATATGCTATTTATTGTCTCTAGATTCGCCTCTTGAGATATATTTGGCTATTGACACTACTTGCTATATAACATGCCTACAATTCCAGTATAATCTCGTGTTGTAGTCTTACTGCTATTATATGAACTACACTATTCACAGGGCAGAATCTAGTGGCACCAATTGCTTTTGTCTCTGTCATATCGTAATTACTCTCTGTCATATTTGATGGCTTTCCATTCTCTTTACATAATAGCCCTTCTGTATAAATAGATATGATATCTACAAATACAGACTAGGCTTTTCATCAAATCTTTAAATAGAGAACTTTCCTATGTCCTAAGAAGTCCTTGCAAGTTGCAAATAATCTGTATGTCACTTGTGTTGACTGCTCCATTCACTTTACTCGCACCTACTTTAAAATTTGGCAATTTGTATCACTTATTTATATCACAAGTGTCTTTGATACTGCTAGATGAATTGAAGACTACTCTAGTATCACTTGCTATGTTTTGATCCCTTAAATCACACACCTATCGATAAAAATGATACCTCTAGAATGTGTAATAACAACCACTAGGCCATGGGTTAAAATCTTCCTCTACCTTAATATCAACGTTTAGAATTTTGAGCCATGTTGGAATTTCAGTATTTGACTAGAACAATAAGATTTTGGTATCTTGTTGAGGTGTTGACTTGGTACCAGTGACAAATTGAAGGAAATTAAGAAGAAAAAGAAGACAACAGAACTACATACCTAAGATAAGGATTAAAATATTTGTTATATGTTGAAGTTTTAGTCCTAGTTGGGATGGTACAATCTTGGCATTGTGTTGTGTTAACACTCCTTGACTATAACAAAATGAATTTAGATGTGTCTTATTCCTCTATAATGATTAAATAGTTAATTAAATTAAATTTTTGTATGTTATATTGTATTGATCCTTGACACATTCATATGTCAAAACATGTCAAGATGAATTCATATATATATTTTACTTAGTTAATCCTCTTTCACTTAGATTTTCTAAGTTTAATAAATTATATAAATCAGTAATTGAATTAAAAAGATTTTATATTTTTTTCTTCAATGCGTGTTTAGATGAATCCTTATAAAATTTACTCTAGTCTTCTCATACTTAATTTATTTACTTAAAAAATAAAACTATAGGAATTAGATAATTAATTTAATTAAGATTTTAGAGAAATAAAATAATTTGAATTTATTTTAACGCATGTCATAATGTGCCAAGGTTTGTCGAATGTTTGCACCATTGACATGATCAACACAAGCGATGTTGTAGACATTATTTGTGTTGATTGGTATTGGATTTCGGCCTTGGCGCAACGGTAATGTTATTGTTGTGTGACCTAGAGATCACAGGTTTGAGTCTCGCAAACAACCTTTTGCAAAGTAGGGTAAGACTGCGTACAATAGACCCTTTCTAGGATCCCGGCATCGGTAGGAGCTTCGTGCACTAGGCTGCCCTTTATTGGTAATGGATTTCAGCATGATTGACACAAGCGATGTTGTAAGATCATTTGAAATTGCAAAATGAATATTTGTGTGTATGCCAATGCAATTAATGGTAAGTTATTCAGCCAAGGACTGGACCATATATGCTCATTGTCCATTAGAAATATGCTTCGTAAAGTCACCAGGAACTCTAGTAAACTTATTTATTATTTGCTTCAATTGTTTTGAAGTTTTACATTTACAGAATGCTTTCCAAGGATGCATACTGAGAAGTAAGAGTTTTGCCCTAGGAGTTTGTGACTTTTTCAAGAGCATTAAACTTCTTTTGGCATAAATTATGTCAACTGTTGAGTACTACAAAAGTTTCTGGGTCCAATGTCTTATATTGTCTTCAGAGAAGTGTCTGATTTCCAATTTAAAATTTCCATCTTATTATATTGACAAGAGGTGATCAGAAGAGAAGTTGGTTGACATACTTGGTGGCCTTTCAATCAATAGCTTATTTGAATTCTTCAACAAATGCAATGAAATAGCATTAAACACAGAATTGAATTACCTCATTGACTTGTTACCACAATTTTATAAACTGTTCCATGCCTTTTGGCACAGATGAAATATGCCATTTTGCTAGTTGACCAACACATGGAACATGATGAAGATTGGTATCTCTTGGAAGGTTAGGACCTTGTGGTTAAGTCTCCTTTGTTAGGTAATTTTATGTTGTATGAGGTGTTATGTCACGGTCTGCAATCCACTTGGTTCTAGATCTAACACACCATTTTTATTGCAGCCCTGTTAAGAGCCCCTACCTTATCGTATGACTTAAACTAAGTCTTCACAAGATGATCTTATGACCTGATAAATTCCAAACATTCCACTACCTAATTTCCTGTAAAATTACTTCTTTTATCAGTGTGAAGAGAAAAGAATACATGAAATTATAAAAGGTAAGCATCATGATGTTATGGTAAATTAACCTGCAATTATGGCACTAAATTGTGATTTTATTTTCAACCATTATCTCTCTGAAACGAAACACTTCTTTTAGAAGTAAATCTCAAATGGATTCTATTACAATTTAGGAATGCCATGTCTCATACACTTTCAAGTGATGTGAGTTTGGCTAAGTAGTTACTGTTTTATTTAAACATGGGCCTTCTGTTCCACAAGGCAGTTACTTATGGTAGATATAAAATCAAGTCCCCAAAATCAAAATCAGCTGAAATTTCCAATTATTGGCTATTCTGGTTGAATATTCCCAAGGATGACGATATCAATGCTGCATAATTTGCATATGGATATTTAAAAGAAAAATGTATTATTGAATAAATCAAAGCCAACTGGTGAGTTGACAAACTTTTTTTACTAGAACTATAATACTGGAATCAAGATGGGTTATAATATTAAAACACTCTGGATGGATCTTCATGAGTAAGGATATTGCACTATTATTTTTTTCCTGCAAAATGTCAACACAACCTTATATGGTAGCTTGGATTTTTAGATGAAAGTAATTAGGATGCTACTATTAGAGATTAAAGGCTCTGTTTGTTTGGTGAAAAACAAATCTTTTGGCTTTTTCAGTGTTTGGTATGATGTAATCATAGTCAATGGAAAATTTTCTATTGCTTAATGGAAAGTATGAGCATTTTGGAAGAAAAAGATTTCCTTAAAGAATGAGTGGAATACATTTCTCCCCATTGATCGATGGGTCCACCCTCATCAGCAAACAATTCTTCTCCCTTCACCCTTTACCTTTGTTCACAAGTCCTTCACTCTCATCTTTTTTCCCTCCTATGTCATTTGCGAGCCTCCTCGACTCAATGGGCCTTTTTCCTGACTCACTCGAACCAATCAGAGCATCTGGAATGATCAGATCACCTAGATTAACTAGACCAGCTCAACCAGTTAGCTCCCCACTCCCACTGGAGAATGGGAAAATATTTTGTCCTCCATCTGCCAAACATAAAAAGTACTCTTCTTTGTAAATATTTCTTAGAAAACATTTTACACAGATAAAACATTTTACACAAAACAAACTGAGTGTAAAAACCCATTATTCTTCATTGAAAGTCTTCTTTTGTCTTATGTTTTAAAATTTTGACGGTATTTGTATGTGAGAAATACTCGGAATTGATCTCTCACTAATTTGAAATGTAGACAGATTTTTAAGCATCTACATTTGTACTACTCTCATTTTATCTCTGAAAAGATTTTCTACTGTTTTACAATCTAAACACTCATTGTTGTGTTTTCTGACAAAAGGAAACATCGGTATTGAGAAGCAGTCTTGCAAAGTATGCCAACCTAACAAAGTTTGTAGAAACTTTTAAAGGTGACGTGCTAGAAGCTAGTTGTTCATCTTCGCAGACGACAGCCTTTCCTTTTGAAGCATCATCATCATCATCAGTCCCCAGGACCAAAAAATCAAAGCAGAGTAAGATTTTAGAAACCATTTAGCTATATTTTGCTTTATGCTAGTTAAATGTAATTTCAGGTCAACCACTAGTCAATTTTCTTGATCATGCAGTATTTTTCATATGATCTTTTAGTGATGTTCATATATCATCTCCGGCTATAAAAACAATTGTATGAGTACAAACAATGTGAGAAAAGTTTCACTGAGATTTGTGTTGAGAACTTAGAAAGAAACCTTGGATTAAGATTGAGACCTAGGCAGTGTAGTGTCTGGCCAGCTTGTAGCTGGTTTGTCTTTTGCCTGGATTGCTGAATGGATTTAGGCAAAAAACAAATCTGGTTTTACAGGAAAGACAATAGGCATGGATTTAGGCAGTTGGCCAACCTATTTCTTTTCATATTGGAATGGATTTAGGCAAAGGAGCTGGTTTTAAGAACACAGGCTATAATAATTTATTTTCCATTTGAACAGTTTAGACTGGCTTTGCTGATCTCTGATATATTTAGTGGGTTGGTTCTACTCTAAAGGAATTGGAATTTTAAATCTAGGTTGTCGATCGAAGCTTGTTAATCAAAATGCAATCCTGATCTTGATAGTTTGAACCATTTCCTGAATTACTAGGTTACACCATTGAACATATGCATTAGACATGCCACTCCAGCTGTGTTAAACATTCTACCAATTGTAAATTCTGTTGTTTCATCAATAAACAAAGTAGTAGAAATAGTAGTGGTATTTATGATTGTGTTTCTCTTGTAAATGAATTCCTCCCAAGTGTTCTTACTCATCGCTTTTTGAATTAGGCCCAATCTCTGATAATGCGAATCATTTCTTTTTTTTTTTTTTTTAAAGAACGCTTCAAGTTCTTATTCTATTGACTATGTATCTATAGGTCCTAAGCCCAAGCCAAAGAAAAGAGAAAGAACAGAGGAGGAGAAATCCTTCCGGAGAAGAGCCAAGTATTTTATCGCAGCTCAGGTTGTCTCAGTACTGATTTTCTTGACCGTACTCGGAGGGATGGGTGATTACGGAGTCGACGACGACGACAACGACAACGATGGTCTGGCATACGACGACTAATTGCATTGCCCGCCGCTTCCATAAAGTAGTTGATATTGCATTTTTCCGGCCATTTTCTGGTGAGGTTTTCTTCTGGCTCCCATTCCCTCGTACTCCACCGTATGTAGTTGAGTTGGTACTCGAATGGTAGAGTTCGCGGCCGATTGACTTTCGAGTCAACTAGAGAGATTCCGCAAACAAATTTTATACCAAAATTTGAAGTCAACTTTGAAGTGTATCGATCGAGTCAACCTCGGCAAACCTTTCCATAAACGAGGCCCTTCTTTTTTTTTTTTCTTCTCAAAATTCAGATTATACAAAATTTCAAGGGGGAAAATAAAAAATAGGGAGGAGCTATGCGTCGTCGTGCTCCTTGAGCTCCTCGATCCTGGCGAGCGCCTCCCCGAGCTCGCACCTCCTCTCCACGTCCGCCTCCGAGCACGCCAGCGCCACGCGCAGGAGCTTGAGCATCTCCCCCTCGCCGCCCTCCGTCCCCTTCATGTTCGCGTCGAACACCTCGCCGGCGCTCTCCTCCTGCTGCTGCTCCTTCAACACCGAGCTGACCCAGCCGGCCAAGTCGGTGCCGGCGTGTCGGCCCTTCCTGAGGTAGTTGGCGGGGAACTTTCCGGTGAGGATCTCGAGGATGAGGATGCCGAAGCTCCAGACGTCGGACTTCTTGCTCGGCCTGCCGCCGCCGGCGCACTCGGGCGCCTTGAAGGCCACCATGATCTGCGAGGCGTGCGACTTGTTCATGACGGGCACGAGCGCGTAGTCGGAGAGGATGGGCTCGAAGGAGTAGGCGAGGAGCACGTTGGAGGACTTGAGATGGCCGTGCGGCACCGCCAGCACCGCCAGCTCCTCGTGGAGGTAGCCCAGCGCCCGCCCCACGCCCTTCACGATCTTCAGCCGAGACGGCCAATCCAGCGGAGGAGCACTCGATCCCTGGCTCCCTGCGACCAAAATTTTAGGGTAAAATTTCTTCTCCTTCTTCTTCCTTTCTTCGATCGATTGATTTGATTGATACCGTGGAGCAGGTGAGCTAAGCTGCCATGGAGGACGTAATCTGTGACCAGGAGCTTCTCCTCTTTCCGGTAGTAGTAAGCCACCAGGGGGAGGAGGTTCGGGTGCGAGAGCCTCCCGATCCTCCTCATGTGCTCGTAGAAATCTTCTCTCCCCACGCCGTTCATCTCCTTGAACCTCTTCACCACCACCGCCGGCCCGTCGGAGAGGATGGCCTTGTAGGAAGACCCGAAGCTGCCGCTGCCGAGCACCTCCGCCGACGCCTTGAGCAGATCCTGGATGTTGAATTTCACTCTGTCGTCCTTGACGAACGCCAGCCGGCCCTGCTCTTCCTTGGGCACCTTCTTTCCGCCGCCCCCGCTCGCGTGCTCCTCCCTGTTCGCCTGCGGGGACGATCGTCGATCGGTTGGTTTCGTGGAATTAATTAATCGCTTTGAGAAATTCCTTACCTGAGCAGGCTCGATCTTGGCGGGCTGGGTCGTCGGAAGCGCCCCTGCGTCCTCGTGTTGCTTCCGAGGCCGGCGGAAGAAGAAGCACCACCATCCGATCGCTGCCAATAAGACGGCGATGCAGACGAGGATGATCCCCGCGATGAATCCCGGCGATCTCCTCGGCGACCCGCATTCGTAGCTCAGCGGCGCGCCGCACAGATCGTCGTTCCCTGCAACAGCAATGATCATCGTGTTTCATCGATTTCAATTGATTTTCTTGTGAGCTCACCGGCGAATCGGTCGGCGTTCATCTTCCTGAAGCGCCTCGGGATGGGTCCTCGGAGATTGTTATTGGATAGGTTGACCAGCCACAGTCCTTTCTGGCGGAAGTTGGGGATCCGGCCGTCGAACTGGTTGCCGTCGAGGCGTAGCTCCAGGAGCCTCGCCGCGCGCGCGAGCGAGCTCGGGATCGGACCGGAGAATTGGTTCCGCGAGAAGTGCACCTTCTTGATCCACTGCAGGCCGTCGAACAGGCCATCGGGCAGCTCGCCGGAGAACCTGTTCATGGAGAGGTAGACGGAGCGGAGGCCGGGGAGCTTGGTGAGGTCCGGGATGCCGCCCTCGAAGCTGTTGTTCTTGAAGCTCATAGTGCGGAAGGTGGGGAGGCCGGCGAGTGCGTCGGTGTTGAGGGTGCCGGCGAGGCTCAGGTTCTCGAGCTTGACGCCGCGGACGCTGCCGTCGAGGTTGCAGAGGACGCCGGACCAGAGGGTGACGTTGGCTCGGCAGGGGGAGGAGCCCGGGACCCAGTTGCGGAGGGCGGCGTCGGTGCCGGATGCGGAGGCGGAGAGGGCGGCCTTGAATTGGAGGAGGACGTCGGCGTCGGCGGCAGAGGCGAGGCAGCTCTGGCGTGCGGCGACGAGGAGGAGGAGGTGGAGGAGGAGCGGCCATGGAGTGGCCATTGCTCCGGCGGTGGTGGAGGTGGTGGTGGATGTGGGTGGCCCCGGGGGTGAGCAATGCGGTCCGCGACGTGGGGTGGCGCGGGAGGGAGGGGGCTGGATTTAGAAGGCATGGAGAAGACCAAGGCGGAGGACAACAGCAAATGCCTAATAATAGTAGTTTTTTTATTAATTTATTATTTTTTTTAATTTTGGGAAGAAAAAAAACCTTAGCTTTTGATGGTTGGTGACAGCAAATTAAATTAAATTATTATTATTATTATTATGGGTAAAAATAAAAAAGCACTCTTTTTTTTAATTATTAGGAAAAGTACCTTTTTTATTAATCATTAAAATAGCATTATATCCTACATTTATTATTTAATATTATTCTTTTTTTGTCCATTAACATTAGTCCGTCTTAACACATGAAAATTAAATCAACATTTATTATATTGATGATTTATGCACGTGTACTAATTACAATTTATGGTTGTTATAATATGTTATTGATTAGTGTCGATTTGAATTAAGAAGGATTTTACTTGTATATATATTAAAACAATTATGAAATATAGTTGTTATACATTATGATAATTATAATTTATAATTGCTACATATTGTCAACTAATTATGACTTGATGATCTCTAGAGGTGATCGGTCCGATTCTACATAAGTTTTTATTATGGATATGGTAAGGGATTTTTTGGATAATTCTATGTTGATAAGTTGCAGCACCTCAACCAATAAATACATATTGTTAAGACTTGAATCGCACAGCATCTCAGTTACATGTTGCTAAGAGAATCTAAATTTCAGACAACACATGTCTCCATGCTTACCACTTGGGATAAGGCACTTCAACCTCTTCTCCTTCTAAATTTAAATAGGAAAAGATTTTAATGATTTTGATGAAATTAACAAAGGGTTTAAGTTAGATTTGTGATTATGGGATTTATGTGTGTAGAGTATATCAAGTGTAGGTTGACTTGGCGAGGGTAATGTTTATGATGACTCGTTGGCTTAAGGTCCATAAAATCAAAGAAGGATGACATATCTGAAGGGCCGTTAGACGAGGAGCATTGAAGCATAGTGGAGGACGAGATCTAACATGTCAAGGTGCAAAGGATGACTAAGGAGCAACGGGCTCAAAGCATCCGATGGACACAGATGACTATAGAAGACTTGAAAAAATTCTATGTTAGACATGGGTGGAGTGACTTATATATATAGGATGAAAGGTAAACAAACAATTTAAGTGGACCTAACCTTAAAATTAGTCGAAGTCAGTATGTCAATCGATTGATAGTAAGATTCAATCGACTAATAATCTACATATTCATATACTCCAAGTTAGGTTTGTCTGAGATATTATAGTTGGATCAATCGATTGATAAGTAAGAATCATTCAATTATTGATATCAAATTTTATCAAACGAATAGAAGATTATCCAATCAATTGAAGTTCTTTTGAAGAAGAATATTTTTTAATTGATTGGAGCAATCAAGTGAATTTCATTAGAAAAATGCAGAATGCCTAAGAGTTGATTGGAGTGGTCAATTAAGCATTAAGGAGTCAACTGAGACTAATGCTACAACGATCAATTGGAGCCGAGGATGAATGTTCCAACAACACGATTTGGATAAGATTTCAAGAGCAGTCTATTGATGGGTGATGTTCAATCGATTGATGATTGTCACATAAGTAAATAGCAATGAAGGCTAAAAAAAGGGCTATCTAGATTATTGTAAAAAGTTTTTTCGCCTTCCATGTTTAATTGTGCTAAGATCTAGATTATTGAAAAGAAAAATAATGAAATTGGTGGTGTCCATAGGTCGTAGATAGTGAGCAATCCAAATACTAAGCTCAACAACTACAATATTCAGATTGACTGGGATAAAAAGGTAATTTCAGTAGTAAAATTGAGATGAAATATTATTTTGATGATTAATATTTTTTTTGGTGATTTCAATAAAACTTTTTACCTATTATTATTATTTTAAAAAAATAAGCTTGGCACGTCCGAACGGTATATAATAAGAGAAATTATGTATCACGTTTTAAAGTTTATTAAATATGAATGTAATTTAGTCAGCTCAATAAGAATTTTTTATTTGAAATATTTAATGTCCATATATTATTCAAAATCAGGAAAGAAAAATATAAATTAATATAAATATAGATACGGGTACAATGCTAATTTAATACAAATCTACACTCTTTTAAAGCTGTTAATATTTCACCCCTTGACTCTTAACATGTACATTAGTAATATTTACAAAATATAATATTTGATTCTATATTTCTCAATGTTTTTATGTATTTTTTTGATACGGTTGTAAATGAATTAAATATTCATGAATAAGTTTAATGTTCGACTTCGTAAGAATTTATTTATATTCGTTCAATACATACAAAATCAATTAAATAAATAAACTTTAACAACTCGTTAAACTAAATAAACAAGCTTAAACATATATGTGTTTAGCTCGTTAATGTTAGTGAACAACATTCATAAACAACATTCGTGAAAATAATATTTATGAACCATGTTCATCGATAAAATTCATCAACATGTTAAATTTTAAAATGAATAAATAAATTTATATTATCAAACTTAATAAACAATCAAACAAATTTAAAATGTAAAAGTTTTAAACAATCAAACAAATTAAGTCAATCTTGAATAATCATTTCAAAAGTTTAGTTCAGACTTTGATTTGATTTGATTACCTTATCACACAAGCTTGAAACTATAAATCTGGATTCGATTTGAAACTTGTTTACAACCCTATTTCTTTGATCCTTTTAGATGTGAATTTTTATTTCTAACATGAATACTAATTTTCTTTTAGGTGTTATCTAAAAGAGTTAATCACTTATATACAATTCAAGATGACTTATGATTAATAATACCTAATTATCTGCCAGCTAACAGACTCGGTCTACATGCTTGGCTTCATGAGAGCTCTATATTAGAATTGAGCATGACCTACAATCTTGAAATCTAATAACCTATTAGAATTTGGGACAACAATCCTCTATAAATATTGAAGTCAATAGTACGAGCATCATCACCGATAATCAACCATAATCTCTCTATTTTTTTTCTCTTCCATTACTATCTTTCTATTTCCCAATTGATTTCATTTCCTAATGACTTAAGCATCGAAGAAGGTCTCACCGGATGACTTTGACGCCTTTTGACACATGTTGATCCATGTAAATTTCATCATATTACAAAAGGAAGTTTCGCGATCAATGTCCAATGAGGCAGCAGATTTCGACTGCATCACTATGACTGCTAGTTATTAGTAACTTATGTTTCTCAACTTGGCATATATCTTTCATTAAGCAAGACTGCGGTATGGTGTTTAGACAATCAAAAAGACCAGTCACAAGTATTCAGAATTCAAGCTTGCACACGGGGATCGATAGGCGATATTCGATATGGCACGAGTAATTTCCTCTAGCTCAAACAAAAGGTCAGGTGTGATCTTCATAGGAATTTTCAGACAATCAATTACAAACTGCAAAAGTTCAATCAGAATGTGTGAGGATGCTTTGTTGAAGAGAAAAGACTTGAGTACACAAGCAAGAGCTTCATGGTCTTTCTCAGACAAAATGGTGTATCAAAACAACAGCTCAAGTGACTGACTATTCTTAGTCGATCGAAATGATACTTGAGAAACTTGAGGGGATTCAATGAGTTGAAGACTTTCCTCAGTAGTATCCATCGGAATCTTCGCTCCTGGTGGAGTGAGAGTTGGTTAAATCTCCACCCGTCCTCTTGTTGATGCTGGTGCGCTGAATGCATCGAACCAGCACCTGCACTACTTCAGACATTGCAGGCCGGAACTCAGGCTCTGACTGCATGGATTCAAAAGATCAAGGAATGAAGTAAATTGATTTTGTATGCAAAATACCAACAGAACAGATGCCAATAGAACTTAAAGCTTTTACATATTATCTTAGAAAAATCTTATGGTTAACAGCTAAATGAATATTGGATTTTTATATGCATCAAGCTGTAGCGATAGGTTTAGAGCACCAATGCCTCTTCACTAGACGGTAAATCATATAGCCATTGTTCCATAAGTTTAGGAAGCTCTTGAAAAAAGAAAAAAGAAAGTAAACAAAGATCTCATAGATATATAGTAATCCATTGCAACCTCTCCCTGGTAGAATATAATTAATTCCTAATCAAATGTCTCTAAATTGGCAAATAATAAATATTGATGTCATATGCTAATGGGTCAGCAAGAACTAAATGGTATAATGGTAGGCTTTTGTGTGATAATTAGTTTGGAAGAATTTATTCAATATTGAAGCATAAACTTTGGACAACCATTTCGGAAAAAAAATGCAAGCTAGCTCTTCAGAGTGTGGCATGGAAATTGTCGAACCATAGTCAAGGTTGAAGTGCAGCAGAATACAAATACATACTAGTTTAGGACGCATTACCTGGATACAGAGAGCAATTACATCAGCAAATCGGGACAATGACTTTGGTGGGTAGAGCCC
Source organism: Curcuma longa (assembly GCF_044706935.1). NCBI lineage: Eukaryota > Viridiplantae > Streptophyta > Magnoliopsida > Zingiberales > Zingiberaceae > Curcuma > Curcuma longa. The sequence continues at coordinate 8,985,885 of NC_133869.1, read as the reverse complement.
CCGGAGAGCAGGGTCAACCATCCCTGCCAAAGCATCAATATCATGTAGTTGTGGTGCTGCCCACCGAACTAATGACTGCTCTATTCTTGGCTTGGAACTGAAATTTCAAACAAAATGAGAGGTTTATATAGTGATGAAAGAAATAAACAGAAGGATAAGCAGTGAGCTTGTGGAAGAATTGAGCTTGAAAAGTTAATCGGGATCTGCATACTCCGTAGTCAGTTTTATTCAATTCACTTTTCAGTTTGATGTTTGGTAATCAAGTGTACCTGGTAGAAAAGGTAGGTACACCTAGAAAAATGCAAAAGTTTAGTTATCTGACTCTCCAAGTAAATGATAAACTACCAGATCAGTTACGCATGCTCAAAGTGATGGATTTTTTTTCTCACTTATATGCCTCCATAATACTCAAATGTTCAATTGCAAGATTTAGGTGTTCTTGCACAAATGAAATGACAGTTGATACTTCTAGATCTGCAACCATTTTTCTAATTGTTCAGGATACCCCATGAAGTTAAATTAGCATTGATATGGCTAATTTCAACTGACTTAATTCTGCTAAGAGGTTGAACTCCAGCTCTGCATGTCAAAACACAAGCGACTATTCCTAAACAGACAGCATGCTTAGTTACCTGTCAAAGGGCTTCCGACCTGTCAATAACTCCAGCATGACCACTCCAAAGCTGTAGACATCACTCTTCAGTGTATAGGCAGAAGGTTTTGTGCATTCTGGAGCATTGTATCCAGGCCCCAAGTTCTCACTAGTATCCTGATGCAAAATGATGAAGAGGTCAGAAACTCTGTATTGTTTGGGGTGTTAGAATGTCATGTCTGGTTGAAATGTAGTAAAAAACATTTAGCTTAAACCTCAAAGAAGACTGATAAACCAGAGTCAGATAACCGTGGATTTAGCTCGGCATCAAGCAAGATATTTGCAGACTTTATGTTCTTGTGAATCACAGAGGGGGAGCAGACCTCATGCAAATATCTGGACAAAGCTGATTGTCAGATGACAATATGAAGATATAAACACCATGTTAGAAGATATTATGCTCATGAAATAAACTAATGAAATATTGCCGGCTGATCAAGCAGAGAGTAACTTAATCAAAGTTGGAAATTTTGTCAATTGATTATTGATGAGCAAACAAACCAAGCAACCAGGCATCAACAAAGCCTCCATAAAGCATCCAGAGGAAGTTCTAGATGAATCATGCAAAGACTCGTGAAGACTGGTGAAAAAGATGCAATTAGACATAATTAAAGATGGTGAGCAGTATGATCTTAGTGCTGCTTCATATATATTTTTATTTAGTTTTAGTTTTTAGATTCGATAATATGATAGAAAACACACATTTTCAGTCTTAATAGTCATCTTTGGTTGTCAAAAGGAATGGGGGTAAGCTGCAAAGTAAACCATAGTGATTGTGTTCCATTGTTTTGGAAGCCTTGAGACTAAACTAGTGAACTTTTTTACTCCTGCAACTCCAAGTATGTGAGATTTTTTTCACACAAAAAAATCACTAATATTTAGCTACTCAGTAGTCACAGTAATCATACTTTTTCTAAAAATGAGATCTTAGGAATATAAACTTACTCTACAGCACGAGCAGTCCCAAGAGCAATTCTTACTCGGGTGTCCCAAGTCAATGGTTTGCTATACTCATCAGATAAATGCAAAAAACCATGAAGAGAACCATTCCACTGGTACTCATAGACTAAGCATTTGTACCCAGATTCTGAGCAATAACCTAAAAGCTCAGACATGTTAGGGTGATGTAGCTTCGAAATGTCTGACACTATTTCCATGAAGTCATAAGTTCCAGACAGATTCAATGTTTCTATCTTCTTAACAGCCAAAACCTGAGAAAGCATTGTAAGACGCCAACATTTCAACCACACTTCTGACAGAAAAAAAAAATCATCTAATCTAAGCACAAATATCATGGCTAAAAGAATGTTTATACATCATAGGAAAGACAAATGCCATGCTCACATTCCATATCTCCACTAATAATTTAAATAAGAAACACCATGCCACAGGAAGACTGAGCGTCAAGCATGACTACTTATAATGAGAAGGAAAGACAATAAATTTTTTTGCAAATGCTCAATGCTATAAAAGTGTCAACATCAACATTAATTAATGTCCAAACCATTAAGGTAAGAGCTTATTCCTACGAAGCTTCCACAAGGATCATCCAACATGTCATCAATCAATGTTGTAGGGTAACCAATCAGTTGCAGAATAAAAAAAACCTTGATACCTAACTAATTGAGAAAATTATTTATCATTTCTATTTTTACTCACATATGGCAAAGATGGTTTAACCAAATGATATAGAAGGAAATCATTTCAACTAAAATCAAGTATTCTAAATAAAATAATATTGATTCTAGATACAAATTTATATTATTTTATTTTATTTTCCAATTAAACTTATTCTTCTTCACTTGAGTCTTAATTGAGTGAGTTTAGTGTAACATCTATACATTGGGTCTAGGGTTATTGTTAAAAACAGTTGACAGTTCAAATGATTAATAAAAGATCTCTTTAATCCCGAATACAACATGCATCTTTATAGTGATTTCTAATTGAGGCACTCGATTATCTCTCCTTTGCCTTCGTCTTCCTATTATGTTCTCTCATAATGTCAAAGCCCAACGTCAATTTCTCCCTCCCATTATGGCTTCCCTCCATTGTATCCCCCATCCAATATCCCAATCCAGTAATATCACAAACTAACTAGAAGTATTTTTTTGTTGATAACTTTATATATGTAGGAATTAAATATCTCTTATTAAAAAAAACATCAGTATTATTCCTCAAATTATAGTTCTAAAAATATCATAGTTATTTTATCCCTTGTAGAACCCCATCATGTTTTTTAGCCCATTCAATCACATGAAGTACCTCAAATTTCTCGTAGAACCCCATCATGTTTTTTAGCCCATTCAATCATATGAAGTACCTCAAGTTCTTGTACACTAGGTTAACCTACAGGATTTGGCCCTTTGCCTCTAGTAAACTCCTTCCACGACAAGAATGTAATTTGTTGGTGCAATCGTGTCGTAAGTGGTCGGGTTCAACAATGAGTTTTGATGTTTTGGGGCAAGAGATTTAAGTTAGGCTTACCTTTGTTTCTAATGTGCGTATGGAGTTGTGCAGAAGACTTGGTAGAATACACATGAAGCTTTACTTGGCTGTGAAGTCATGCAGGGACTTGGTATGGAGCTTGACTTGGCGCGGTCAAGTTGGTTGGATCGATGGCTCGATGACTCAAAGTTTGTTGATTAGAGAATAATGAAATGGGGCATCCATAGAACTGCAATATTGACAATTATTGGAAGGAAGTGAACTGCTTAGATGAAGAGTGAAGCATGACACATGACAATTATTGGAAGGAAGCAAACTACTACTTAGATGAAGAGTGAAGCATAACATATGGAAAGAGCCAAGGTTCGGTGCATCCAAGAGACTTACAACTAGAAGGGAGATGACTTCGTGGGTGAAAGTCAAGCTACAAAGGTAAACTCTTAAGTGAGTTGTGAGAGTTAAGCGACCTATAATTTGGATTAGGATAAGCATTGGACTTGCCAACAATCAACTATTAGAATGGTCATAGTTAATGATTTAGTCAACTAAATCTTGGACTCGATCGATCGGTGGGTGAGTCGACTAGCAATTGACTTAGGCAAGTTCATGGCTAAGTGGACTAAGCAGTCAACTAAGTTGGACTCAATCAATTGGGTAGTCAACTAGTTTCTTGAAGGTGACCGTTGATCTAACATAGATAGGTTGCAATAGTAGGATGACTTAGGACGTATAGTGGTGCAGTCGACTGATGCGGGATTGAGTTGATTGAAGTAGCCATTAGCTTGGCGAGTAGATGACTAATGATAAGAAGAGGTGACTCGGCGAAGGAACAAAGAAAGAGAAAGCTAGTGGGCATTCATAAGTGACTCACTGAAGAGTCCTCGATCTAGAGTAGGAACCGAGGGTTACAAACCACATAAATTGGTTTGTTAGCATTGATTTGTATGTTTATTGTTTTCACTACGATTAACATTGTTTGATTGACCATGCTAAAGCATTAGCACAAGTAAGTATTGTAATTTGTAGATTGTGTTATCCCCCTCTAGATATTGGTCACAATCCCTCACGATCCTAACATACTCAAGTTGTATGAGAAGGGTTAGTTACTCCATCTCATCTTAGGAGTGAGGGTAAATTCTTTGACAAGTTGTCATTTGTAACACAGTTACAGTTAAAATTGCAATATTTTTCACATTTTCTAAGGAGTTGATCCATTCTCTATCCATTTAAGAGTGATTCCTCTTTTGTTTGATGATGCACATTGGAGATAGCAGAGAGATTTTTAGTGGTCCATTTACATGCATGAGTCATATCATTTCCTAGATGCAAAAAGGGGAAGTTGAGAGGTCTAATAAGTTGTGATGTTCTTATCAAAATTTAAAATCTCAAACCGTGCCGAGTTTGAACAGAGACACGGAAAAGTAGATGGTTAAAGCATTATAGTAATCTAGGGATTTGCAATATCATCGTACTGGTATTAGGGTGTGTCAAAAAAAATGTGGAGTTGAGACTTTGATGGACATAAAAGCATTTCTTAAGCAAAAAGCAAGAATAGGTTTTACAATTTTCAAACTAAACAAGGAAAAATACATTGCAAATGCTTACTGGAATGCAGAAATAATTGAATACTCCAAATAGAAATAGCATAATGGGAGAAATATGATGCACACTTATTCTAGGAATTCACTCGGCAATGACAGCGATAACTTGACACTGGGTCTGATCACAAAGAAAGGTTTTAGTTTGTAGACCAAAATTCAACCACATCTCCATTTCAGAGCTATCTTTTCTTCTTGATAGGCTCCTAGTCCTAACTATAAGAAATAACTTATTCTCTGGTTAAGGCTAATAATCCACTAATAAGAATTCTTGCGTAAGTACTTATATTTTTGATACTCTGAGAGAAAAATTAGTTTGATAATTGATTCTTCATCATGATTGATGAGTAAATTGGTTTCTACTTTTGACAATCCTGAGCCAATAATTCTCACCTTCCATCTTAATTTAATTTTTTTTTCTTCTAGGAGGATGATTCAAACAAGACAACTTACAACATTGCAAGAAAACAAACGGCAAAACCATTGAAAAATATTTTTAAATGACCTCAGCAAGGCATACCAATGAGGCAGCTCATTGCTAGTATTGCATCAGCATCATATAGGAAATCAACTCTTCTTGGAAAGTGAGAAGCTACCAAAATGAAAACAAGCTCCACATGAATACATGCAAGCCCCTAGGACAAATAATTCCCTGTATTTTTCCATCTTAATGATTTAATTTCTTGTTAGTCTAGGAGGATGATTCAAACATGACAAGTTACAACATTGTCAAGAAAACAAATAGAAAAAGCATTTAAAATAATTTTAAATGACTTCAGCATGACATACCAATGTGACATCTCATTGCTAATATTGTATCATAATCAAATAGGAAAACAAGCTCCACATGGTAAGTGATAAGCTACCAAAAAGCAAACAAGATTCATATGAATACATGCTAACCGCTAGGACATTTGTATGGTATTCTCTTCTATAAAATTAACCAACATGAAAAACATTTTTTAAGTAATTGCAAAATTATTACTGTCCTTTGTATTTGTTCCATAATAAAGAGTACGAAAGAAAGTAACTGAGAAACATTTCTAGTAAATATACTAAGTTATCTAAATATAAATATACCTTCCCATCAGAAACTGTTGCCTTGTATACTCTCCCAATATTCCCTTCTCCAAGAAGACAGCTAGAGCTAAAAAATCGAGTGGCAGCTTGCAAATCAGATGATGAATATATTGTGAGAGGAGGACGATCAGTGCTTCTCCGCGAATGAAACTTATTTGCAAACTCATTATCACTGACTGACTTGCCAGCATCGGTAGGAGCAGGTGTAAGTCCTAAAGAAGCTGCTTCCGTAGACTTTATGTCAATTGAAGAAGCAGAACCCTTAAGCTCTGCAAGCAGATTCACATCTGATCATTGGACAAGTAGAACCTTTTTATAGCAGAGAAAAAGAGAATCCCAAAGAAAGTTTAGAAAGAAACATAATGTACATTGAATTTTTATCAGTTTACTTACAGAACTTATCAGTCATCATAGTCAAGGGCTCAAGGCAACTGATTGCTGAGCTGAACTCTTTTACAGGAAGGAAACATAATAAGAGCTATGTATAAATATGTAAGATGTAGGAGTCCATTTGTAATATTTCTATATATAGAGGAGGAATATTAAGGTTTGCATGGGGAATAATTTATCACTTTAAATGTAAAATGGTATTGGAGTAAAGCGATACTTTCTCCCTATTCCACCGCATCTTTGTCAAGCACCGATCACTTTGGCTTCATCTTCATCCTTTTGCGCACATCAGCTATTGGTCCACAGACAAAGTTGTTTTACGCCACTGCTACAATGCATCACCATCGCCACCACTTCTCAGCAGTTCCTCATTTGCACACAAGAGCATCCATTGTCGTCGAAATCATAAGCCCTCTAAGCATAGAGCTTGGAGCAGCACTGCATCAGCCATCGACATCATGCAACTGCTGCATACCGTCTGATGTGCTTTGCCAGTGCCTTGACGACTTTCCATCACTGTTTCCTCTACAACACTAGCAACATTACCTTTGCCATCTTCCCTTCAATGTTTCTTTTTCTTGGTGAAGCTGGCAAAGCATTTATCAGATCTGATCACAGCCCAGCCTAGTCCAGCATGTGATCTTCTCTCAGTGGGCAAGAATAACTCGTGTCAATCTATGTTGCCTCCTATTCCTGATGAGGCGTCAACACTATGCTTTTGCCTGAACCACTTTGTGCCAGCAGCAAATTTTAGTCCAAGTTTCTGGGCCAGAAGTAGATTCCATAACAGACTTCTGAGCCATTTTTAATCCTGTCCCACTTTTATTGGGCCAACCCCTTTCGGACCAGATTATTATTTTAAGAAAAGAAAAAGATGTTGAATTCTCAAAGAAACGGACAGTGAGGTTGAGGGGGTCACTCTGATGGTCAGGGTGCCTAAATGTCCGCACTGGAAGATTTAGGCATGTCATAAATACATGAGAGTCTCTCCATGGCTTCCATCCTAGTCGCCCATCTTCCACTGCACGAGTAACTTATTTCTATTGTTGTTCTAGCATAAGAGAACTCAAGGCTCCTTGATTCAAGGCTAGTGTCAATGCTTCTCAGCCGGTCACCTCATTTGCCCACGGAGGTATTTCTACAGTTCAAATGCAGCATAAAATGATTGTTTATACTTCTTGTCGAGTTGTAAACAGCTGTGTACAGAGTAGAAAATAAATAGCCGTATACAGAGTACAAAATCCCGTAATTTAAGGGGTTTAATTAGAAAATATCATTATTTAGGAATTTCCTGATATATTGTAAAAATCTCTTTATGTCCCTTAATTTGAGTGTTAGTTAACCTTAAGTATTTCCTGATATATTTTAGCTTCCTTACGCGTGTATAATATACTTGTTTATCAAGCTTAGATATTTTATTTGATGTTAACAAGTAAACATGATTACAGATTTATGTTATTAATGAAATATGATTAGAATAATGTATATCAGCTTCTTGTTGTGAGAACCTTCATAAAACATGCTTGCTAGTAAATTCTTCCTTAAGATGACATCAATAAATGCATGCACTAACTTTACATCTTAGTATGCCTTTCACATCTCTAACTAGAAAATAAGTTAAGACACATTGGGAACCAACACTGAGCATGGTTTGTCCTATGAGCAAAGAGATTGTATGGAATACTTTGGATGTAGGTCAATGTCAATTGGGCCCTATATTTAGTCTTTACCACAAAATCATTACGACTAGCATATAGTTGTTATAGTCTTTACCTAACCTGCACAAGAACTTAGAGATGTTGTAGATTCTAGATTGTTGGGTGTTGCCTAATTGGAGAACGCATGAGTGGAGATATTGTAGGCCCATGACGATTGGGAGTCATCAATGCCAAACTGGAGATCATGTGGTTAAATAATTACAACTCTGAATGAGAAATTGGTTGAAATGGTAATGTACAATCCTTTATGAAATATCATTAGGATTCCCACTAAGAATAAATGTAGAAGTGTAAGATGGAGTTGGGCTCATTTTGAAGTATATATGTTTTATCCTTTATTTATATATTTGTCTACCTTAGCTTCCTTTGGAAGGCTCTCCAACTAGTTTTATTAACAATCCTGCCCCTACACTTTTGCTCCAAATCAATCTGAAACTAGTAGAGGCATTGAATCAAGTTATTAGGCGCATTGCTACTTTAATAGTTGACATTCCGATTAATGGAGTTGAAGCTTTTGTCAGTCTTTTTGAGTTGTATAGTTTTACCATTTTAGGAATTATGTTTTTCATGTTTGAACATATTATATTTATTTCAGCAAGTATGAGATATTTTGTATAGTTTAATTTCTGTATTTTGTTTTGCAATGAATCATATTTGAAATGTTAGTGTTTCACTTGACTATGATTGCTCTTGTAACCTTACTGATTTGCATGTCAATGGAATTCCTTGACCGAACACAAAGGTCATGTCAATGGAATCATCCATTATTGGTTTACTCATTCCTAGCCTTGGGAAAAGGGCTCACTTGGAGCTTGACACCGTTGGATACTCAAATGCATGTTTGAGTAAGTTCAGTGACAGGATAAGATTCGCAAGCGAATTCTGAATAGTGAAATTCAAGGTTTGTTTGTTGCTTTCTTCTGTAACCTTGTGCACCAATGTAAATATCATCACCTTAACACATTTTTTAAAGTATCCGCATATAATCCATGAAATTCATCTTATATACTTGTAATGCATGCTAATTGTGACGCTGCAAGAAGCTGCTACATTCTAATTATACTAGTGTAACTCACAATGGGCTTCGAGACTATTCAGTTCCCCGGTGCATCATAATGTTAACTTCAAACTTTTCACATTAAATTATCATGGCTTCATGTAAACATAATCAGTAGGTTTACTTCTAAAATTTAGTAAACTACATACTAAGAAAAGATCGAGCCAAATTATGCACTGATTGAGAATTAGAAGTTTAAGCAAGGTTCATAATTTTAGTGTTGATATCAGACTCGAATGACACCATCTTAGTGTCATGCTTGCTAGCACTCGTGAGACAGAATGAGATAATTTGACCAGTGGTGACATTACTTTTGACCAATCCCAACCTTTTGATTCACTCCTATTTGGTTTACATCCAAAACAAGAACATAACAATTTCATAGTCAATTAAACTAACACTTCATAGAAACAACTAATATTATAAAACAAACATCATAATTTATGAAATAACATACTGCTAAGAGTATCTCTTACTAAAACTGTAATAGCATCTAATAGCAGGATAACACTAAATTGTCTTGCATATTTTGGCATATATATGAAGTTACATTAATTAAACCAACCTGTATATTTGATTGAGTAATTATTTGGAATTGGATCTCAATTGGATTTAACTTACCTCTAAATGATTATGTCCTGCTCGACATGAGCTGAAACTAATATTTGTACAGCCCATTACGAGTAATACATGGGATCGGGATGGGTCAAACATATAGTTTTTAATCCATGTTTGTTGGCCTTGATCAGTATAGGTCACCCATGATAACTAACACTAATAGAAATTTTGAACTATAGTTGTAAGAACCGAACAAATGGTGTCATAATGGTAAACACACTCTCAATTTAAGTTTCAAGAGATGAAGCCATGGAAGAAATTTGCAAAAAATCATAGTTTCACTGCTATACTCAAAACTCATAGAAGAGCAACTACACAATATTGTTAGTGTAGCTTCTTGAAAATAAAGAGCTCATATAGTAGCAGTTATAACTTATATGACAATATAATGACTCCAAAGAACTAGCATAACAAAGTCTGTACGTACCATTATCTACTAGAGGTGTACTTGATCTGTTCTGGCTATATTGATCATCAAGATAATGAGATGAAGCTGAAGATCTTCTCTTAACAAGAGCCATTAAAAGAAGAGCTAATACTAATACAGCTATAACTGTCACAACAATGGCTGCAGCTTTCATACCAGAATTCTGATTTCCATCATCGGCAGTGGATGAGCTTACATCTCCTGCTTTAGACATGCCTGAAGGTGCTGGGCTAGATGACCAGGAATTTCCATCTATTCTATAAAAGAAAAAGTAATCATCAGGGAAAAAAAAGAACAAAATCCACACAAAAAAAAGCTTAAGCCCACTACCACTCACTTAAGGTTACGTATACTTTTCAATTTGTTTGGAATCCAACCTGTGAACTGGTTGTTTTGAATATTCCTGACAGTATAATGAGAAATATGGTTAAAGATTGGTGAGTATGCAAAAGCAAGCAAAAGATGAACAATCAGAAAAAAAAACATAATGTTCTCACATGAAATTTATATAATTTCACATAGTAAACATATTTATTAAATCATGATATCCTCGTATCATTGTAAACCAGACTTTCCATTGCCTTGAACAGCATTCATAAGCATCATTTGGACTCGATGCATCAAAGAGATGCATCAAGATAACAATGTTAACTTGATAACTCCAACAAAATTATGTTAATTTCTCCAGCACATATTTCACAGCTATGAAAATCTACATAATTTCATATTCAACAGGAGCAGACACAAAATTAGCTCCCAAGGAACTTTCTTTTAGAGTAATCGAATAACAAACAGTAAGTAGTTGTACTTGAAACAGCATATTATATACTTCTTCAAGTAGATAAAAAGAGCATCTAAACATGACGTGACTATCATAAAAAATACTTACAATTCTTCAAGAGAAAGATGGCCAAGCACACCTATTGAACCACTAAATTGATTGTTCTGTAATAGCCTGTAGGTGAAATACAAATAACATCAGATGTAAAAGACAAGAACTTAATAAAATTTCGAATTCCTTACAAATGTTTGAGATTAGAGAGGGATCCACAGCTTTGAGGTAGGTTTCCTGAGAATTGGTTGTATGAAAGATCCCTGATAACAGAATTTGAAATTTGTAACAGAGAATATGACTGTATGCATAGAATTCATAGACAAATAACAGGCATGCAGATAGCATAACCATTATCAAGTCAAACAAATTTATCATTTAATCTTATTGAAGCTGAAGGAAAAACTTATTGATTTTAAAAGAGATGAATCAATTAAAGTGAAGATATAAAAGGCAAAGTAGGACTAAAGAAAACATTAGCTAATATAATAAAAATAATAATTTAACTAATTGAAATACTATTGGCATCGTTTTGCATGGAGCTCAATAAAGATAGGATTCATATAGCTAACTCCAACTAATTGTAAAATACCACTTGAAGATTATAATACAGCATATGTCTCCCACCTTTCTTCCCAAAATTGTTGAACATATTCCATCTTTGAGCTCAAGTATTTCGATCACCTCCCTAATTTAGGTCACCTACCCTTGATTCCATCAAGCTCATCCTCGATGTGGACTCCTTGCCCTCGTATACTCTAAGCAACCCCTTAACATGTCCATTAGTCGCTCAATCTGAACTACCTATCCTCGAGTATCAAAGTCACTTGGTATGACTAAACTTGCACAGTTGATGTAGCAACATCAAACACATAGCTAACTTAAATCATATTACCAAACCATCAAAATAACATGGTCTAAACCAACCACAAGGGACGAACCGCTTCCCCAATTGAAGTTTACAAAAGCAAAGGCTAAAGGTTGGGTTGCAAACAAAGGCCACTGGTAGAGTGCTCCCCTCCACTGATTTTGCATTCCATTTAGACCTTCAAGGGGAGAGTTCACTACTATCTAATTTGTTAGGTCTTCTGAACCTGCTTGTTAAGCACATAGAGATCATTCTCTTGGAGATATAGAAGGATACCTCGTCACTAAGTGCAACAATGATGTGTAGGCTGTAGGGCTAGAAGGAGAAGAGGGATTAGGTAGCAGTCGATACTCTACAAGTAGGATGGTGGAAGAAATAATGGAATCCACAAGAAGTTGGGCACACACATTAAGGAGTTTTGCATGGATGATCATCAACGCAAGTTATAGGAGCTTATTGTTGGTTTCTTGTCTAAGGGAGGGAAAATTTGTAAGCAATGTCAAAAAGATGATTGGAAGTAAGAGATAAGGAGAAGCCACAAGGAAATGGCATTGGAATATCATAGATATAGGGGCAGTAAATCGTGCTCATGGAAATTGCAAGAGTCAACATCAAACTGGTTTGCACATGTGGAAGTCACATATGGAGATGTCGGAAGCAAGCAATCACATGTGGAGATGCCACATGTGAAAGCCACAGGCAGAAATCATGGAGAGGGATGGTTGGATCACATGCAAAAACAAGTCATGCATGAAGGCCACATATGGAGATTATAGTTGTGTATGTTGTCATTTGATAATGTGGATGGCAACGAAAGTAGATGAATCACACACAATAGGACAGAAATTGTATTCCGAAGCTCAAGATGGAGGGACTGCATCTTACACGGTGCAATGTGATGTTACTGGACACGACTAGGGAAGGTGTCATCTCACTAACAATACAAGGAAGAGAGTAACAAAGTTGCTTACTAGTGCACAAAAGGAATAATGGGAAAGAGGGAAGAAGAGCAATATTGCTAACAAACAATATGTAAAAGAGAGAGAAGATATGGATAAGGGAAAGCCTGGTGGGTGGCCTCCTCCTTAGGGAATTTTTCTTCTTTGGAAAATCCTAACCCTAGAAAGGGGGATCGATACCATAAAGTATTGCACATCATAATCAAGTGACCATAAAACCCAAAATCTAGAACTACTAATCTAGGACTAAATCTATTACACGAATAACTCTAACAATATATACCTCTAAAAAGCCTCAAGCTTGAAGTAAAAAAAATAAGTCTCAAAGCGAACTATTTGTCACAGTATGTTGATCTCAACAAACTAGTGCAAAAAATCATTGATAGAGATCAAGGAAGCACATTCATCCAATGTTTGATTTGATCTCACTAACTAGCAAACAAAAGCATTACCTTCGACAAAAAGGAATATTTTTATTTAAAAAAAAAGTTTCGAAACAAAAAAAACACTTCTAGAAGCTAGCAAATCTCCTAGAAACTTTTACTTGAATTATATGCTACAATATCTTAATCTCAGCTTATATATACCAAAATCATGAATACATGACAAGGAAACTAATATTTCATCCAACATTTGATTTCTTTTCAGAAAAGCAAACAAAATAATTATTTCAATGGAAGAGAATATTTAAAAATTGAATTTTAAAACAAAAAGGGCTTTCCAAAAGATGGTACATTGCCTAGGCACCTTAATGCTATAATCTAAATGTTTGTAAACCTTGGTTGTTTTCATCAAGTTTTGAAGGGAAACAAACCTTGATTAAATTATTGGCAGAATTTTTGTTGTGATGAGTTGGACCGAAAAGAGAAATGGATTCATATTTTTTTTAATAAGGAAACTACTTTAGCAGGTTTTATAAGTAAAGGAAATGAATCGACAAGCTGTCTTACAGCAATGAGAGTCTATGAAGTGAACCAAACATATCAGTCAACTGTCCATGAAGCTGGTTATGGGCAAGATTTCTGCATTATTTCCAACTTCAAATCATTAATGACTGAGATGTTTACCATGCAAGGGAATATCCATTGAAAAATGTAATCCCTTACAAGTATGTAAGATCAGTCATCTGAGAAATTGAATAAGGAATCCCTCCAGAAAGTGTATTTCCACCAAGATCTCTGCATAAATGAAAAGAAATCCCAATAAGTATGTGCATGGATGTCCAGTTATATATTGTTAGCCATTTAAACATAAAGAGAAGCAAAATACACACATATTAATGTTGCAAACATCATGGTTCACTTGTTTTCAACCACGAAGATAGGTCCAACTGACTTTATTGGGCAAAATTACAGGTTTTACTTGACTCTGATATTTTTAATTCTTATACTAAAGGAAATAAATAGCTAGCTTGAAATAATTAGTGATGGATATATAGCATGTTTCCAGTGAGACTTACATATGATCAGCATTAGGTGGAAGCTGGTAAGGTACATCACCATTAAGATTGTTCTTGCTGATGTCACTGTACTAAGACAGAGAAAAAACATGTTAAGTTGCAAACCAATGTAGTTAAGCTGCAAACCAATGCATCTCAAGAAATAGCAAGTTAATTCTCACAAATAAGTTACTGAAGTCAAGCTTGACAGTTGGTAACCCAGCGTACCCGACAAACCAAGACCCGAGAGTTCTCTGATTGGCATCAAAAAAATAGACGCAGTTAACACCTCCAATATGTAGTGAAAAAATACAGCCAACAGAAAAACAAAAATATAGTGAACAAGAAAAGAAGAAACCCAGCTAAGGGGTTGGTCTTTCATGTCATTGAACTCTAGGCAAGATTATATCACTACAAAGTTTATCAAAAAAGGAAAAATGAGACAGGCACATAACTATATATGCAGATAATAGTACCATGACCATGTAGAAAGGTCTTAATAAAAGCATAGTGTTGATTTTTGTTTTTTTTTTTTGGAGAACAATTGTAGGCCAAAGGGCAAAACTCCTTGAAACAGGTGAATGCATGAGAGTGTAGAGACGAAGCATATACAGAGAAAAGAAACTAGAAGTTCTAGCTTCTACATAAATTTGTTACAGATTACGTATAGAAAGGCAGGTGATAACTGAACTAAAACAACAAAAGTAACAAACATTAAAAAAAATAACCAAGAAATATGAGAGTTCCTTACATTCTGGTCACGGATGAGCCAGAGCATGTGATACCTTTCCAATCATCGCCACAAGGGTCACCTCCACTGGATCTCCATCCATTTAACTGAGAGGGGGAATTTAAGCTTCGATACATAACATTCAAGGCAGAAACTGCAAAAGAAAGGGCAATAGCTTAGATCAAAGACGAACATAAATAACCTAAAATATAAGCAGCGTCGAATGATAAGTAGAAAAAAATAGAACGGATAAGAACATTGCAAAACTAGTGTTTCAACGCTTATGGAGGATCTCGCAGAAAACTTTTTTTTCCATAGTAATGGTGAGCAACTTTTCTCACGGTCAATCAGAGGAATATGAAAAGCGATCGTTGACCGATCGGACTGGTACTGTAATCCACGAATCAAAAAGATTCCCTTTTGGCCTATTTCTTGTTATTCCAAACAAACCATCAAATGATTTCGTAAAACAAAAACTACGTTATTCGACCACAATCAACGCAATTCCTATTGGATTCGAACAAGACAAACCCTAGAACCTGCAAAATCACAGGCACGGCTCACCGTCTGGCGGATCGGTACTGCCTCGGACCGGATTGGCGAGCGGAAGGATCAGCAAGAGAAGAACAAGGGGAGGAAGACAGAGATCCATGGCGGAAGGAGCAAATCTACAGATCGAACGATTGTTCCACGAGGAAGGGGGGAGCGAGGGAGAGGTCGGTGCCGACGCTTCGGCAGGCGAACCCTCGGATGTCCCCGTGGGATGCATTCGCCTCTCCTAAAATTGGGGCACTGGGGGGAGGGCTAGCGAGGGGGGTGGTGCTGGCGGTCTCGCAGGGTGCCATCGGAGCGGGCGGCGACCGACAACCGACGCCGCGGAGGTGCCGGGGAGCCTCTGATTTCTGGACCTTATATAGTCGCGAAGAAAGCCAACGGTCCGGACTCCCGACCGGACCGATTTAGGCCCAGCGGAGTTGTCCGCGAACTCTGTGAGCCGGCTTATAAATATTTAATTAATATTTAAAATTATGCAATATGTTTGAATAGTTTTTTTTAAATTAAATTAAAATTTATTTTTATATAATATTTAATTTATCACGAATTATTTACTAATCAAATTTGAAGGAAAATTAAATTATTTTTATATAATATTTAATTTAAATACGTTCATATATGAATAATTTAAATTAAATTCAAATTTAAATTATTTTAAATTATAATTCATTGTTCGAATTTATAAAATTAAAAATTTTAATTTGAATAATGTAAAAAGTTACAAAAATAGCAATTTGAATCACCTTCTAAATCAGCAATATAAACTCAAAAATGCAATTAGAATATGTCATTCCAACGATCTTACACAGTCGATCCTATGATTATCTATGAAGAGGTAAATCTAAAATCTATAGTTGGTCACTATAGGAAAGTCACTGTTTCGATTTCGTCGAGATTTGACTTTTACCCACTTTAATAAATTTATCCATAATAATCAATTCAATCATGCCTTGAAGATAGCAATATAAACTCTGTGGAATCTGCCACCCTAGCAGCCCCATACACAGTCGATCCTATGACTATCTATGAGGAAGTAAATCGAGAGCCTATAGTTGGTCACTATAAGGAAGTTACTGTTTCAACTTCGTCGAGATTTGACTTTTGCCCATTTTAATAAATTTGTCCGTAATAACTAATTCAATAATGCCTCGAAGATAGTAATATAAACTCTTTTGCAAAAGGTGAAATCTGTCACCCTAGCGGTCTCATATGTCGCCCCCACGATCATATGTGAGGAGGTGATCATCTGTGAAGGTTTTACCATGATTCGAGAAACTGCAGTTGGTCACGATGTAGGAGGGTATTGCTTGGCTTTACCAAAATTCAAACCCTTGCCCTCTTCTACAAGTCTATTCCATTGTAACGAAACTTTCTTATGTAATAGAATCCATGTGGCCCGACACGGTCGATCCCACGAACTAACAAAATTATAAACTCAAACTTAGTCTCAGAGTTACAGTACAATAGTAATACTTTCATAATTAATTAAGTATTCATGAATCAATTCCTAATTACAACGTAATATAGATTAATTTTCTTCAATAAAATTATAAAGCGACTAGTAATTTTTATTTTTTGATTTACTCCTGATGAAGTTCGTAGGTAGTTGATCCGAAGAGTTGAATATTTAGATTATTTTTTAAAAAAAAAATCAAACTTAAAACATATAAAAATAAATAAATTTGCAAATGAATGTGATAATAAAAGCCTTTCAGAATAACAGCCACCACAAAGGTTGCTTTCTGTTCTCATGATCTGTCATTGTTGCAAATTAGCAGTATTTAGTTTTATTAATTCATAAAAAAAACAATTTCTCCTATTTATTATTTCAAAGAAAATTTCTATTTTTATAAAAACCACAAATTCTGGAATCTAATGAAAGATTCGACGTTTGCGGCATAGGATCCTCTCCAAGGCACTGGACGACAGCTTGTAGAAATAAACGGTTGGGATTTTAAATAGTATGAATTAACGGATTAGATGAAAATTGGGTAGAGTAAGTGGTGAGTGGCTTGGAGGGAATCCTACGGACCGAGCTTATCAATTCTTCACGGCTCACAGTGTGCGCAGTGCTGTCATTCCGTTCTCCACCGGAAATGCCGCCGGCGTCGTCGCCGTCGCCGTCGCCGTCGACCTCGCTCTCCGCCGCTTCTCTCAGCCTCCGCTTCATAACCCCTTTAAGCCATCCGTTCTATCCTCCTAAACATCGGGCGCTGACCTCCCGCAACCTCCGCATCCGCCGGCGCTGTCGTCCCTGCCCCGCGGCCGCCTCTCGTACGCCTTCGACACCATCCTCCGAGCAGGTAAGACTGACCTAGGTCCGATATTTCTCCTCCTATTCCCCCAAAAATGTCGTTTTTATGGTTCCGAACGCCATCAGGCCGCTGGGTTGCGGCAATGGGATACCCTCACGGCCAGGTTCGCCGGGGCTTCCAACATCCCTTTCCTACTGATTCAGATTCCCCAGATTCTCCTCAACTACAACAACCTCGTCTCCGGCAACAAGGCTGCTCTTCTCGCTGTTCCCTGGCTAGTGAGCCGCCGCTTCTCCATCGATTTAGTCCTTCGCCCAAATACTTCCGGTGAGGTTGATGATGAAATGCCGATGTGAACGTGGCAGGGGATGCTGACGGGGCTTCTTGGGAACATGACGTTGCTGTCGTACTTCGCCAAGAAGAAGGAGGTGGAGGCGATCGTGGTCCAGACGCTGGGTGTCTTGTCGATCTATGTTGTCCTAGGGCAGCTCGCGATGGCCCAGGCCATGAGCCTTCCATACTTCGCGGCTATCTCAGTGCTTGTGGTGTCGGGCCTCGTCTTGAACTTTGTGAACTACTTTGGCTGGCTAAGTGCCGGGCTGTGGCTGGTCTGGGAAGACTTCATTACGGTTGCTGGGATTTCTGTTCTTCCTCAGGTGAGCCCATTTGAGCCTTTATGATCTGAGATTCTCATGCCAATCCAGTGAGAAAACTGTTGAAAATGCTTAATCCCAAATTAATACTAGTAGAGTGAGGCAATTTTTTGCATAGGAATGATCCAAGTTATCACATAGTGTTTATTGGGATTTGCAGGTGATGTGGTCAACATTTGTTCCATTCCTTCCAAAAAGCATCTTGCCTGGAGTGATATCTTTTGCCATAGCACTAGCAGCTATTATCCTGGTATGCATCTCAATGTTTAAATATTAGCCGAGCATATGTCGATAGAGATTAGTTTATCATGCTTTTTAACAGTTTATAGAATAACAATAAAAGCTGTATGTATCGACTATTTCTGTATCCTTCCATTGAGCTTCAAAGTAATTGACAACAGCTTTAGAACTTAAAAATAACTGAATATTTTGTCCTCTCTAATCGTGTAAGTAAATTTTGCTTTGCTATTCATCTAACTGCAGATTTTATTGGCCATCCTTGTATTCTATTATAAACATTTTAAAATATTATCACACGAAAAATTCAGGCTTCTTCAAGGTAGAGTGGTTCTATATTTATCTTATTTGAAAATGTATTAGCCACTTTCCAAGATATCCGATGCTCAATAGTTAAATTCTTGTGAAAGACATACACTGTGTTCTTGTAATACATAGCCTTCTGGAATAGCAAAGTAAAAGAGGCAGCTTGTTCCTAGAAGATAAGAATACCAAACAGTCACTGCTCAAAAAAGAATTGAACAGATTTGGCTGAGGGACTGGTATAAACTTCACCTTTAAACTTGCTTCCGTAAGATCTCACACCATCATGTTTTTTCAAATGATGAAAACATTGGCATAGTAGATTGGAATAGCTATTGGGTGATTTATGTAAAGCTTAGAGGTAGCGAGCAGGATGATTGATAGTGTTTACTACCACAATCTATTTTTGTTGTTTAGTTGCGGTAATTCACATAAAAAATTTCTCTGCAAAACATTTTGCAATTTCTTAGTCTGTAGTAAAACAGGAAATAGACATTTACTTGCAGCAATGCTTTGGCATCATTATCTTAAGCATTTTAACTGTTTATGTTTTATGGACAATTCTTGATTCTGCAGTAACTAAGACATGCAGGCTCGAATGAGGAAGCTCCCTGAGAGAATGGTGACATTCATCAGGTCGATATCTGCATGGACTGCCACTCTATTATTTATGTGGATGCCAATTGCACAAATGGTATGAGAATGCTTTTCTTTATATCTATGTCTGAAGTTCACATCTCTGTTTTCGTAAGGCACATCAATGCAGCTTAGTTGTTACTGTTGCAGTGGACAACTTATCTCAATCCAGATAACATCAAAGGCTTATCAGCTTTCACTATCTTGCTTGGCATGATTGGGAATGGTCTTATGATTCCTCGTGCATTATTCATCCGTGACTTAATATGGTAGATAATCTTCTCAATTATTCTCACTTCTTCGACGTTTCACAGTTTTTTTATTTAGACTAGAGAATCGGTCAGCATCTTATCGCTGATTTGGTGCTCTGTCCATGTCCACTGTTTATTTGACCTTATGATGTTAATTTTTTTTACCTTTAAAGACTGTGCAAATAAATGTTTTAGTGCTTATAGAGCAGCTTCTTTGTACAATTCCCCTATAGGAAATTTGCTTTGCTGAGGGTGGATATGACTGCATAGTATCGAATGCGATCATATTTGATTTGAAATACTAATAGTTGTGGATGTGAATATATCGAGGATATGTGTGCTTGGAATAGATTGTCATCCTTATCATGCATCCCGATAATCAAATATTGTTATGCGAGTTCAGGTTCACTGGAGCATCTTGGGCATCGTTTCTACATGGCTGGGGTAATTTGGCCTGCATGTACTAGTAAGCTTCTAGCTCGCAAATTTTAGCTTTGTGATTGACGTGGGTCTTCGTTATGATATTTCTCGAAATCTTATATTGCAGTTTCAAGAGTATCAGTTGGACTTTCTTCTTAGGAGCAACTCTGAGCTTATATATTTGGACAGGTTCTCTCTTTATCTTTGGCATAAATTGTTTTCCGTATATTGCAATGATATGATACAAACTGCGCCTCTCCCATTACCGATCAAATTATGCAGCATTTCAAACACTAGTTTTGATGCCTCGACTGCTAACAATCATGCAATTTCTTTTATTGAATCCCCTTCTTGAAAGTTAAAGTTGTTTGGTTTTCTTTTTCATGAGTAGAATTTGTTTGTGCCAACTGTAGGATCAGAGGATAACTATGCTTTCCCCCTTCTGTGTTTCGTATTCGGGAAAACTGAATCTCAATATCGTAACTTGAAAAAGATTAGTTCACAAGTAACAAAGTTCATGAAACCATCTCTAATGAATTTCCTTTGGAATCTAATCGAATGTGGTTCCCTGTTCTAAATGCTAGTTTTCAAACAGTTTGTTTGCTACATTTGCTTTCCGAAAACAAACTAAAATCTGATACCTTTGGAGCATTTGTCTTACTTCAGTTTGATGTTTTCCGTCGCAATTAGGAATAGCACTATGGAGAGATGGTAAAGTACATGGATACAGTTTGCCGCTGAAGTCATTGCAAGAACTGATTTCTGCAACTTAACCGGTACCGCTTGGCACCCGATACAGGTTCATTTACAACAATCCAAAAGTCAGCAGCTTTCTTGCTTCTTATTTACCGAGCTTTTCGTTTTGTCGTTCCTTCTAACTTTGTCGATGATTATTCCAGTGACTAGAGGATCATCTTGCTCATAGATGAAATTTCCTTTAGCTCCAAGTTGTTCTTGGTTAGCAACCCGATCGATCTTATTTCTGTATTCCCTTAATGCAATGTGTTGATTCAAATGGCTCCTCCCGCGGCATGCTAACGAGCTACGACTGCTACATGTCACCGCGAGCATTTAGCCGTACGAGAGATTCTTACAAAGTTACAATCACAAATGTGTATGGTCCTATAGTTGATAGTCTCAAAGGCTGTTTCTTTGAAGATGTTAGGAGGTGATTTCAATGGCACCTATTCGGTATGCAGTTTATGCCTAGTTCTGAGGATCAGTTTATGCCTAGTTGGCGCGACCATCAATGGCTAAACCAGATAGATTCTTTATCAGTCGAGAAGTAGACGATCAATGGCTATCGGATCATGGTGCCATTCTATTGGATTCAAGCCTAAATAGGTGCACGAGAGAGACGAAAACACGGCCGGATGGTATCGGTTAGCCGGGATGTAGTTAAGCAAGAGGTGTAGGATCATATGGGTAGAATCAACTATGTATATATAGCACTTTGAAAGTTATTGCGAAGGTTCGAGTTTATGGTCTCGATACCTAAGAATACCGAGGTCTCTTGCCGAAACAAGTATAGACCCATCTAGCTTTGATTGACTTGATCAACATGACCAAGCTCACCCGACTCAATCTGCCTTGACCAACCAGCAGTTTGTTTGGCTCTACCGACCTGACTAGCTCATCCAACCCGTTCAAACTAATCGATCCATCCTACCCAAATAGCTTGATCAAATTAATCAACACTTTGAGTAAACATTTTTACCTCACTCGTATCAAATACTCCTACTAGGTCTAAGTGATATAGAAGGTGGAGAATATGTCCTGCATTGTAAGTTATTCATTTCTTAGAGATTTGAATACTATGTGAATCTATCTTACCTCTTATCATCGCATCATATCTTCGGGGCGAATGTATCCTTGTCGAGTTGTAGTCAAGGATCATCATTATTCAATTTTATTAGTTGTAATTTTTTAAAAAAAATATATACTCATAAAATAAGTTTCCTTTTAAAATTATTTCTACAAGTCTAGTAGAAATTTAATCAAACTTTAAACTTTTATTGAGCCTTTTATTTTTAATTAAAATTTAATTAATTTTAAAATTTGTATTTATTATGAATTTGTTTCTATCAATTTTATTATAAATTTGTTCTCGTTCGATCTATTTTTAGTCCTCGAGAAAGGATCAAAGGACTTTTCTGCAAAAGATGGAATTCGTCACCCCAGTGGCCTTACATGTTCGGTTTCACGATCATATGTGAGGAGGTAAATCGAGAAACTACAGTTAATCACGACGGAGGAGGGTATTATGTTCGGTTTCGTCGAGATTCGATCCCTTATCTTCTTCTGTAACTTTCATCATAATCAATTCAGCTATGTCTCCGAGGGCAAAGATCAAAGGACTCGAACCATGGACAAAAATTCTCGCTCATTTTAATCCTTTGATAATCTAGATTATCAATTCTTAGCTCCTTCATTTTAACTTGTTTGATCTAATTGACTTTACGATAAAAAAAAATGATATTATTATGATATGCAATACAATACAATCAAACGTAAAATTTGAAAAAATAAAAATAAAAGTTTTGTGTATGTAAAAAAATTTGATCTTGTTTATAATTCAGTCCTCCATATTTTTCAAATTGCCCTCTTCAGCCTCCTCACATGACGTTGAAATAGACCACGAAGGCAATAGCACAGCAATAGCCAAGCCAGGGAGACCCCTCACCCTCATAAAACCAGTCCCAGAGGTAAGGACAGAGCACCAGGAGCAAAAACCAACCCATCCCGCCCTTCCGGTCGCCGCCGCCGCCGCCCTCTTCCTCTTCCTCCTCCCAAATAAACGCCGTCGACCGCTTCTCCGGCGTGCGGTACCACTTGCCGAGGAGATGGATGAGCACGAGAACCACGATGGGGCCGAGGAGTTGGGTCCGAAGCAGGAAGACGACGGTGCAGAAGGCGATCGGGATGACAATTTTCTCCGTCGACGATTGCGCGGCGAAGAACGCGATCATCGGGAGGATGACGAGGACCAAGACCGTCTTGTCCTCGACCCCCGACACGTAGTCGTACCCGTTTCTAAGGTCTTCGCGGCAGATGAACATGGCGAGGGCGGCGACCAGGAGGAAGGGGACGACCGGGGAGGGGCCGGCCTCCTCGGCCATTTCGATCGGAATGCTGAGGGCAAAAGGAAGCTGCAAGTTTTGGCGCCTTTTAAGTAGTGGAATCCGGCCGCAACTAACTTTAACTACCAGTGCATCACGTGTTGGGGTTTAAGAATTAAGAGAGAGAGTAAGTGAGCTGAACTGAGGCACGTGCTGGGCTCACGTGTTGGCGTTTGCAGGGTTGGTGAGCTGACAGAGCCAAAGGAGGGTTACGTTGAGTATTTATGAAACAAATCCCTTTAATGAGTATTTATGAAACAATTTATGAGTACGTTAATATTTTCTTTTGCGAGAGCGACTTTTAAATTGAGTTTTTCTGCTTTGCATGGATCGTCATTGAATTATGATAAAAAGAGCATTCTAAATCATACTTTCATCGAGTAGTTATTAGTGCACCAAGACGTCTTGTGATGTACGCTGAGTCCCCTAAGTAACAAATAAAATCTCTTTTTTTTAAGGGGTCTATTGACTGAGGTGTTGTCTTCATAGGAAAATTTCTTATCAACATAGTAGAACCGTACATTTAAAAAATTCTTTAAGAAATTTTCTGAATATGAGGTCGTTACGGCGATGATGTCAATCACTATAAAAAATTTATCCGGAGTCATTTTTTTTTACCCCCGAAATTTTTTTTATAACTCAGTTGGTTACGACGGAGCAGAATTGCAAAAGAGAGTTTTCTGAATATAGGAATCGTTACGACGGTGGTGTCAATCACTATAAAAAATTTACCCGGATAACTTTTTTTTGCCCTCGGAATATAACTGAGTTGGTTACGACAAAATAAAATTACAAAAGAGAACAAAGATTCGAATCTCAATAAAACTAAGATAATACCTTCCTCCATCATGATCAACTGTAACTTTTCAATTTATCTCCTTTCATAAATGATTATGAGATCAATCGTGTAAAACCATTGAAGATGATGAATTTCACTTTTTACATAATAGAAAGAAATTATTCAACGTCCGAGGTGAGCAATTATTTGATGTTGCCAATGATGACAAGGTAGTTATTTACCTTGAAAGGTAATATCACATCCATGCATAATCAATCGATAAAATTTAAATTTTAAAGTGAGTATAGATATTATGCTCGATTATTGTTTCATTTTGATTTTAGATTAATTCTTTTAATTTTATCAAAAATTTTCTTTCTTCCAGCTGATTGAATTTTTAAATTAGAGATGAGTAAATTGATCATGTCTCATTGTTTTAATAGCCAACCGCGAACGAAGAAAGGCAGCAGCGAGTTGGCTTATAAAGGTTTACCTCAAACAGGCATGAATCCAGCAACTCTAACTGGAACCACAATCGTTACAGCTTGGCTAGAGATAAGTAAGTCATAAATATGATAGACGGGAGAGACAAATCTTGAAAGAAGGTTTCAGAATCTACAGCAATTGTTGGAATTCAGATTGACTGATATCATCAATGTTGCTCTTAGACTTATGACATCTCTCTGAATCTCGCCATCGCTTTCTTCTGAATGATGGTTCGATAGCTATCGCCGGCTTGTGCTTCTAGTGATGGGTCCGTTTTCCTCGGCTGGCTTCCGAGCCCCGACCTACCGTCCACGGCTTTTGCCTGGACAGGCTCCTTGATGCCGCTGCCGTCTTTGCCAAGTCCCTGCTAGCTCAGAAGTTTAAAAAAAAAAAAAGGGGGGACAAGAAACCAACCACCGAAACTGATGTGAGGACGACGAAACCATAGTTGTGTAATACAAAATACCCTCACTGCACAGAGTAACTTTCAGTGAGCATTATCGACGGAACTACCTTTATGATCCTATTGTAAGATGAAAGTTTTTGTTCTGATTGTAGATTGAACCAAAAACTAATAGTTGAGATCCGTAAAACATGAAATCTACAAATCTTCTCAAGTATTCTGTATCACAAGTATGGAAAAGAAAACAGAGAACTAACATCTAAATTCGTCTATATAATAGCATAAGTTGGTAAATCCCACACGATTTCGTATCGCTTTATCTGATAGGTGAAACCATGCTTCCTAAAAACCATTGGACATGTTACATGGGAGAAGTATTGTGAGTTTCTGAAGCAGAAATGCCATGCAAAAAATAGCTGGTTGAGATGATGAAATGCAGAATAAAAATGGACAAAAAAACATAAAGAAAGGGAGTTACCAGTCCTTGCCAACCCATATTGCGAAGCATCCGGTTTCCCACATTGTTTTCATCAAGAGCTCGATCAGAAGTGATCACTTCATAATTCTCAGCATCAGTTGTATCACCAGCAGCCCATCCCCCAACTCCAGGGGGAAAGGGCATCGCTCCCGTTACTGATAAAGAACCCTTTTGAAACGGGTAATCACAATCTTCAAATAAAGCCATTTCCAGCATGTGAATATATGTATCGACAAGCATATCAGAATAATCAACTATTGATTTGGAAGGTCGACAAGCCATTGGCAAAGCTAGTGCCAGAAAGTATATGAACATATCTAAGTTACCATGTCTAAATTCTTACAGGAATGAACTAAAAAATTAGTTGCCAATAAAATTTTACAAGATGAAAAAAAAGGGGCACAGACAAATTTTTAAGTGGGTGACATGGCAGTGCGACTAACAGCAGACTTTTAAATGCAAAAATTGCAAATTGCAAATGAACATGATATACAGTCATGAAAGGGAAGATAGTTGTCAATGCTTACTTGAATCACCAAATCCCATGTCTGACGAATCATCCCCTGTAGCAGATGATGAACCATAAAGATTTCTTCTTTCAGCTGCCCTATCTCTATAAGTTGACTGAGATTGATCTCTGGAAGCAGATTGCACTGGTGCCTCCGAAAACCTGCGTTTTCCGCGTCCAGCAGATGAAGATGATGTATATGAACCCAGTGCTGAGGCATCAGTCTTGAAGGGTGTGCTAGTGGATGTTGCTTCTGTTGCAGTAGTGAGTGAGGTACCTCCAGTGACAGAGACAGGAAAAGCTGTATCAGACTTTATAATCCCTTTTCCAGAACCTCTTATAACACCCATGATTGTGCCCCCCGAACTACTAACGGGTCTTGGCTTAATCTGTGAATCAGTGTTCAGTGCTTCAGAAGTAACAACATGAACAGCCCCACGGCTAGCAGATGAAGATGGATGAACTGAGCTACTCAAACTTGCAGAATCAGCTTTTGTCTTGTTTTTTGCAGTTGATGCTCCAGGTGCAGAGTAAGAATTGTTTGGTTTATCATCGGTAAAATTCATTGGTTCCTTGTCATCAAGAACTACATGGGCTGCCTGCCCCTCATGGTTTCTTTGCTTCCACATTGTCAGGACATTATTCATCTTCTTCTTATTTGCTAAAAGGCTACTTTTGGATGCCAACTTTATCTCTCTAGATTTTTCTTTTTCTTTTTTCTCTGCTGCTAACGCTGCTGCAGCAGCAGCCTGAACTGCATCAGGCAATGAAGCTTTTTCACTTGATTTCACTGTAGTTGCAGGTGCAGATATCACAACTTTTTTGCTTGTGGTTCCCTCTGAAGTCTTTGAAGTTTCATTTGTTGCGTCTCCAGCTGCCTTGTTATTGCTCTGCTCCTTACAAGGTACATACTGCTGAGTTTGATCATCAAAAGAATACCAAATTCCATTGTTCCCATCGTAGTAAAGACCTGCATAAGACAATATCACAAATGGAGATCATGAAAATATCAGTATCTGCTCCAATATTATAAAAATATATACTAATATTATATGTATATATCTACTTAAATTATGGAACATAGATAACAAAAGAGTGTAGATGCACTAAATATACTTTAAAAATCATATGTAACATTAAATTCTAGTCTGCATTTACCAAAGGAAGGCATTGATATAATATAAAATTTCTGCAAAAATATTACCAAAAAGCACAAATGGTTATCCTTCAAAATTGTTATTATCTTTACGGACTCACCAGTATTTCCATCATAATAGAAGCCAGACGTAGCATCATAGTAATAGCCAGACTTATCATCCCACACAAAACCAGATTGTGGCGCAGAACCACCTTCCAGAGCTTCTGCATTACTTTGCTGAAACCCAGCTGTAGATTGTTTTTGATCTGGGTTGTACTCCTTTGGTGCCCAACCAACAGCATCGTACTAAAAGAAAGAAAGAAACATATGTCAAAATGGCAGCAAAAGTTGAATGGTTCATTTTTCTGACAACTAAATATTACCATTACTACTAACAAAGAAGTTACAACATAGGAGTCCTCTAGCAAGAATGAACTCTGAGAGAATAATTATTAGTATTTATATCAAAATTTCTAAGCACAGTTTTTTAATGCTACTCCAACATAGAACATATGTGATGAAAAGTGTTGTAAAATTAAAGAAACTGTACAGTCTATTTGAATAGTTTGACAAAAAGAGACTAAAACGGAAGAGAATTGGTAATTTTCTGATATCTTATGTACCCAAAGATTTTAGAAGTGTAAACATGAAAAACAGGCATTGCCATCAATAAGTTGTTGTATCCAATGTCCCAACTATTTGGAGTCAGCCTAACTAGATCTTATCTCTTAATTGAATGCTATACGAAGATATGTTAAGAATAATATTCATATCTTTCAAGGCACTTTTTAATTACATTAACTACTAGAGTTTTCTTTGGACTCAAACACTACCCCTCATTCATTCATCTCCAAGATTCAACTTTCTGAATCTGTCACTCGTCTTCAACCACATTTGTATCATCTAAACTTATTTTTTCCATAGTAAGTATTCATCTAGTAAAGCCCATCGAATTACTCTTAGATTCTAGTGTTTTATCTATTTTATTCAAAAGGAACACCCCGCATTCATCTTACATTATCATTTTTGCTACATAAGCAGGATATCAACATGTCAAGACAGTTTTTAAAACACGATTAGAAGCAAAGCTCGTATAGTGCATTACTGGAGATTGTTAAGCACCTGTGAGAAGTCAGATTTTAGAGTACAGAAAAAAAAATCCAATAATAGAGACACAATAATCATTCTAGCACGAAAATTAGCAGCTAGAACTAATTGCCACCCAACAGAAACATGTGAACAGCTAATTCAAAATATTAGTCAAAAGAACACATCCAAAAACATTTAGTTTCTTTCACAAATGTCCGTGACATAGGATGGAGCAGTGAGCTAATAACTGCAACACCATCAAATTCTTTAAAAATTGCAAAACTTAACATAGCATACATGAACCTTCTCGAACATTTTATAGACATATACCAAACATTGAAAGATACAAGAAACCAATATCAAAAATGACTAAATAAAGAAAACATCAATCAATCAATGCTAGCAAATCTATACATACATATATACCTAACACTACTCATTATGCATGTCTTTCCAAACTAAAAGAATCCAATGAGAAAAAGGCAAATAATGAAAAAGTAATAAATGGCACAAGTAGAAAGACCATAGAGGTAATGCTGCTAAAACTATGGTAGAAATTAAGGTTATCTGATATTTAAAATTTGCAAACCCTAGACACTATTGACAGCACAAAGTTATATCAGCAATCCGAAGGCACCTCAATAGCAGTATGGGAAATAGAAAATGACCTGTTGAGCAAATGTTGCTGCCTCAATAGCAGCTGCAGCAAGTGTGCTTGATTGTGGAGCCCCAGATCCAGGTCCATGAATACTTTTAGCATATGCTACACGTAAGACTTGACCGTTCTTCTCTAGCGTTGTTCCGTTTGTGGCTGCAAGAGCTTTAGTTGCATCTTCCACCTAAACATCCAACCCCAAATTGAATTGTTATAGCCTATCACAAGGGCAAATGTAAAATATATATATGTATATGTATATGTATATATGTTGATACCGAGTGAAAATGCACAAAAGCAAATCCCCGAGACACATGGGTGAATTTATCTCTGACAAGGCGAAGATCCTGCAAATGAAAAGACAAGTTAACAACTAAGAAAAGCATAACATTCTAATAGTGTATTTACTACCTTAACAGGAGCATGTTTGGCAAACTCATAACGAAGCATTTCTTCATCTGCATTTTCATCCAACCCCCGTACAACTAAAACATGAGTAGGACCTGAAAATGAAATATTGATTAGTAACCATGCAAAATTTTTAATCTAAAGAAATGGCATACCTAGATCTGAACCCCTCTTCCCTGATGATGCTGAATTTGTGCTTGCTATATCAGCTGGAGGAGCATCCTTAGTACGAGCTTCATTGCACTGGAAGAAAAATGGAAATTACTAAGAGATCTTAACAAAATCCAACAGAACATGAATGAAATACATGCATGGGCTCTAGATGTGACCTCAAAGAAATAAACATATGCTTCTCAAACAAAAGAAATAGCCATATCATATTGAGCAAATTATATTATAATCAACAAGACTATTGGCAACAATTGCCAACAAAATTTTTTGCACAAGCCAAAAAAACTCCAACCCCAACTTGCTAATTCAGAAAAATAACACAGAGATAGCAAAAGCATAATTCCTGAGGAAAAGACCAAAGAGACAGAGAATACATGGCACATATCAAAAACAAATTGGAAATTCAAGCAAAGTGTCAAAAGACTCTGCAGACAGAAGCACAATATAGAGTAATGAAAACAACATACATCACCAAAAGGATAATATAGGAATACCAACTTGAAAAAATAACTCAACATTGGAAACCTACAGATCGTTGGAAGCTTTGCGACTTCATTTTAGCAGCAGATTTCCTTTTAAAATATTTAAATGAACAAAAATAATTGATTCCAGAGTACATTTTTGTGCTACATGCCTTGTTTTGGCAGCAAAATTCCATTTAAAATATTTAAACATATCAAAAAATGTTTTGGAGCAATTAGAAGTTGATTCCGGAATGCATTTTTAAGTTACATGACTGGCCAAAAAAAATATGTCATATATGTCCAGAAAGAGATTGAATAAATAATAAGATCATTCCATGCAATGACCTTTTACAAAAAGATAATAATCAAGATGATTAACAAATTGGACCGCAGTCTACATGAAATGACAATTTTAATATTCTAACCTTTGCAAAGGGACGTATGTTTCAGTAAGTGCTGATAAAGTAACCCATGAATGCACAAATATAAGTTTCTTTCAACTCTATCGCAATATATAGGCATGAAAATAATAGGATGAACTAGGTAGCTCACGTTTGGTTACAAATATGAATGTAATCCCTAGTGTCCGACAGACTGATATAGCTATTTCTAAAAGGTTTTCACACTTGATCAATAGGGATTTCAAGTGTCCACTCAGTGTGTCAATAATTGACACAGGCATGAATAGAAGATGAGTCCAAATATTAAAAGGTGATGAAGATACTGAGCAAATGACATCAACTGAAAGAAAAGGGAACATAAGATACTGGTAAATTGAGTATTTGAGCTCTTGAATTATAGTATTTTGAAATATATCAACTGAAAATTTTCTTTGTTGAACTTGGTGAAACCAAAAATACCAATTCTACCAAGATGCCCTAACTCCAAATATTGTTTCTAATGTCTCTTAACTAAAAAAATAAAATGTACAGAAAGAAACAGAAAGTGCCAAACACACCTGGAAACAGGATGTTCGCCGTGCAAAATTTAAACATCCACAGATGAGGCATGTCCAGTCACATGGTGTAGTAATGCTTTTCCCATGCCCATAGCTTGATTTACCCATGCTTTCCTGTCCTAAAGGAGCACCATTCCCACCAGTTGGCTTACTACTGCATCAGAGATGGATATCAACAACAGAGTAGCAACAAAGCTCAAACAGAGAGCACGGCCAATATGATGCTGTAGTTTGAAGCAGAAACATCGAATCTCTCCCGTGCATAAAATAGATCTTACTAACATTCTTCTATTATATTGCATAAAAATAATTAGCTTAAGTTGAATAACATGTGCCAAAATAAATTGCTTTCCATGGACACTGCATAAGTAGGAAAGAAATCCTTTTTGTTGGATGCATTACAACAGATCTTGAGCATATCAACCTAGATAAATGCATATAACTGTTTCATGGAATTATTTAACTGCAGTATGACTTTGCTACTAGATTGGTTAATTTTTTAAAATGAAATGGCATCATATGGAGTGGTGATTTGATATTTTGGACTAATGGTGATGCTACTATAACCATTCCGGTCATTCGTTTTCATGGTTTTCCTAGATTGCACAATTCATTATGTCTGTTGATTGATAAAGTAGAAGCATGCCAGATTTCACGAAGCTCTTGTTCCCCGTATGACTAGGTTGATTTGCATTGTATGACTAAATGCAAAACCTACTTGTTCTACAAAAAAAAAATAGGCAATAGTTCTATAACCTGGAACAAAAGAGTAGAAATCCATTTATTCAGTATTCTAAATACACTGTTCCACCAAAAGTATATTTATCTTGTAGATAATTCCCAATGTAACCTTCCAATTTAAATATCAACTTTCTAGATAAAGTCAGTACCTATACTCGAAGAATAGCTTCCTCCCATCAATTACAAGACCACTATTGCCCATGCCATCCATCATCTTATGAGCAGCCTCCTGCACAAAAGTTTGTTAGGAAAATAAATAGCCATAGAAAGATAAAGAAAGATGTTTGGAAGATAGGTACCACATCAGGGAAGTCAATAAAAGCAAAACCACGAGAGGATCCAGAGTTTCTCTCTTTAATAACTCGTACATGTCGAAGTGGTCCCCATTCAGCCTGACAGAGATTATAACTACTAAATTGATTGCTCACAAACAACAAAGAAACCATTTGTGAATGTATTTCATACAAGAATTTGATATAAATCTTCTTCAGTTGTTTTTTGTGATAAACCCTTCACAACAACTGTAGCAGATGGAGCCTGCAATAAAAAGAGAGAATTAAGTTTGTTAACTATGCTATACACATAAAGCAATATAGTATATGTAACTTGGAGCATACCACAGAAGAGTCATTATATCGTTTTTCATCACGATCATAATCCCACCGTCTATCATTTCTCTCATACCACCCATCTTCATAACTATCCTCTCTGTGGCTTCTACGACTTTTACTTCGAGGAGATCTTGATCTAGACCGGTCATCACGACCTCGAGAACGTGAGCGTTCGCGTTGTCTGTATGGACTTTGATCTTTTTCTCTGCCTAATCCTCTCTTTTCATGATCACGATCATGGGATCCACGTCTTCGCCAACTACCTTCCCTCTTGCTTCTTTCATGGTTGGAATCATAGTTGTACCGATCATGATCAAAACCTCGATCTTGAGAACCTTCCCTACTTCGATGGGATGAATGATGCCGTATTTCATAGTCATTGCAGACTTCTTCATGGTCTCTACCCCCAAACCTACCATGTCTATCATATCCATAATCATGATAACTATCCGCATCACTGTATCTTTCCGTGCTCCGGTACCTATCATGAAACTTATCAACGTCATGAAAAGAATCAGCTTCACGATAACTTGCTGGGTCACCAAAACTATCCATCTCGTGATATGGCTCAACATTCCTGCTTGAATCCCTGACGAGTGCATATTCTTCATCAAAATTTCTTCTAGGATGAGACCAGACACCAGGAGCATGTGGCGGCGGATAAATATCTCTCTCATGCATGTCATTATGGAAAGAGTTCCTTGGATAACCAGTATCCCTGGGAAATCCATCTGCTAAGAACCTCCTACCACCATAGGATCCACCGAACCTGCGATAGTAAGTTAAACAATGGAGAGAAACAGAATGATATAATGAACACAGTAAACCAGAGACCTAAAATAAATAGAAAGACCAAATAATTAATGTTACATCACATAGAAGTCCCCGCGTCCAGGAGGAAGAAAAAAGTCATTTAGAAACAAATATAGAATATGGGGCAAAACAAGATCTAGAAGTCATTACAGTCCCGACAAAGTTCCATCAATTATTTAATGCTCACCTGAACTCCTGCTGGTGGGGAGGGCCATACCCCTCTGAGGCCTGTAGATTCAACAGAATAAGCAAGTTAGCATCAATATTTATGGAAGGGGTAGGGAAATCCACTCCATATAAAAACTGTCCCACGGCTTTCTTCAACAGTTCTTTCACAATGACATGCCATTGAACATGGAGCACATGTCATGTGCATAATCTGCTATACCATCCCGGTTATAGGTAACAAAAGAGGAAACTGCAATTACGCTGTTAGTATCCCATCCTTGTTCACGACCATAATGCCCAGGATCCATGGCAGTTTGCACCAGTATTCCCTGCAAGGTTCTGGTTGATCTCACACTTTTTGACTTTCGAATGGAAGTTGTTTGGATATCTACCCTGTAATTCATGCACAGAGATATGTTATGCCAATGTCATGAAAAAACTACCCACATAGCCAACCCTTTTGCATTGAATCCGCAAACTAATAAACACCCATCCTCGGGCTGCAAATGACAACCTTGTAATCCCCCCAAGTTTCAGAAAATAATCACATATGTTTAGTAGTAACCATTTTAGAGAAGGGTTGATGCCCTCAAAGAAAACATCAAATTTAATAGCTTAGACCAATAGCATGGAACCCAAACAAAGAGATGCTTCTAGTAATTCTGCAAACTTTATCCTTGTACATGGCTATCAATCCACTTTGGAATTATGGTACAAATCCAGAAAATCCTTAACACCTCTGTTACACGGACTCGGCGTACATCGCTTCCGCTTGGGGTGCGGACATGAAGAACAAGTCCGATCTGCGAGCGCAAGGGCAAAAGAAGAGCGGAGGTAGGTTACCTAAGCGGAGTTCGACGGCGTCGTGCGCCAGAGGAGAACTCGACGCCGTCCGTGCGGAGAGGGAGCAGTTCGATGGCGTAGCAGAGTCCGTGCACGGACGAAGGGGAGCTCGCAGTTCGTCGGCGTCGCCCGGGGAAGCGGGGACCTGCTCGTGCAGCAGCAGGAGGTGGGAAGGGAGCGCGCAGGCGATCTCACGTCGGGAGGCAGGCGGAAGGGCGAAAGGGAGATTGCAACTGGGGAGGTATTAGGGTTCGAATAAATGATATAATTTTGCGGAAATATTTCTCTTTGCACCCCATATTTTTATATATTTTATGACCCCTCGTGCTTTCAAATTTATCAATTCAGTCCCACAGAAATTATAAAGAAGGGTGACCAGCCCGGTCCTATAGAAATTTTCAACAGACTACCAGAATAAATCGGAAAGCGCACGCCAACCCAGATGCCTAGCATCCTTTAATGCAAATATGTCGTAGCTGGAAATCAAACCACGGATGCCTAAGTACAACTTGGATGTCCTACCACGGCACTATGACCCCGGGGACACGTTCTTTATAAAAAATCAACATAAGACATGATGTCCCTTTGATAAATAAAAAGTCAAATGTCATATAATGATTATAGATGATCATGAGACTTGTTAAGAATGAACTGGATTCTCTTCCGCAAAAAATAAAATTTATCACCTCAGCAGTTTCATAAAATCAGCCTCATAATCATCTGTAAAGAGATAAATCGAAAAACTACAATTGATCATGACAAAAGAGAGTATTACTCGATTTCATCGAGATTCGAATTCTTATCCTCTTCTACAAGTCTACTATATCGTAACCAACTCAGCTATACCTCCGGGGCGAATGAACTGGATTCTCACACCCTATCAAATGGATCAAATAGTTAAATGCATAAAATCCTTAATTACACGAACTACTACAGCACTTGATGGAAGACTGAAGACATTAACAGAGAATAACAAGGCTTCCCATGTCTGAATCCAATCCAGGGATCATTGCATAAAATACACACGGCTTATACTTTCGATATTAACAAAATGCAAGCAACAAGTCTCACAATTTAGCTGAATTCTCATCGCCTGAAACCTCAGTCATCTGGTGAATCAACCCCAAGAGGCTTCCAGCTTTCCTTTTGGCCCTCTCAGTGCCGGTCTCGGAAAGATCCTTCAATGGCTCTTCGGCACCTAGCCCTTTGGCAGCTCTGAGTTGCAGCTCATCGCCATTGCACAATGAGAAAAGCAATGCCGCAGCATTCTCCCGAACCCTCGCCGATCCAGTCTTCATAAGCTTCAACAAGAGTGGAATCAGCTCTGAATTTGCGATCGCCACCTTGCCTTCCTGACTACTTGCAAGAATTGTCAATATCGCGAGTGCTTCATCGACCATACCCCCAGTAGCATCAACTAACATCCTTCTCAAGTGCCCCACAATGCCAGCTTTGACAGCAATAACCTTGTTGCCTTGATAAAGACAGAGGTTGAAGAGTGCAGTCGCTGCATCTTTTTTACCTCTTGGACTACCTCGGCACAGCAGATTGATGAGCGCAGGTATGGCTCCGGCTTCCCCTATCAGGATTTTGTTTTGATCTATTACTGACAAACTAAACAGTGCAGCCGCAGCATTCTCCCTCGCCTCCATGCTCTCGCCCTCGACAACCTCTACTATCTTTGGCAATGCATTTGCTTTGACAATGAGACTCTTGTTATCCTCATTTATTGAAAGGTTGAGGAGTGCTGTGACAGCATGTTCCTGTGTTCTGGGATCTGGGGATGAGAGAAGTTGTATTAGTAAAGGGATTGCACCGGCTTCGGCAATGCATATTCTGTTGTCAGCATTTCTCTTAGCAAGTAGCCGGAGTTCACCAGCAGCAGCTCTTTGATCTTCTTGGTTGCCTTTAACCATTTTAAGTAGTAGTATAGCGATACTAGAATGAGTACAGTCCGAGTTATTTCCAAGCTTATTGTCCTGGAAACTACCTTGTTTTTTGGGCAGTTCGATGCCATTGGCATCACACCATTGTGCAATTAAACTCTTCAAAACAAAATTGGGTGTGAGAGTAGAGTGGGTGAGAGGTTGTTGGGCCTTAGGGCAGGTCTTATGTCCACTTTCAAGCCATTTCTGAATGTATGCTCTTTCATATGTCTGTCAAAACAATAATATATCTCAGTAGAATATCAAATAGGTTAGAAAGGTTAGAGTTGATTTAGTAGGTTACTTGTCCTGTGGAGACGATAACAGGATCCTTCATCAGCTCAAGGGAAATTGGACACCGAAAATCATCTGGAATCACAGGAGGAATATGCTTCGCAAAATTAGCTGTCCTTTCTATGCTACCTGACCCAGAATTGTCCAGTACACAATCTTTTAGTTTCTTAAGCAATGATGACATTTGCTCCACTGAAACATCAAGCTCCCCATCGCTTGAAGTCACCATTTCATGAAGAGCGAGAGACTCCTTCATGATATCGGATTTATTTTTGAGTTGAAGCTTTTCTGATATTCTTTTGAGGACGTTAGGATCAGTGTGATTTTCATGTAGCGCCAAATTCAAATCTCTGGATAGTAAATCATGTGAGTCCATGCTACCTCTTGCTCTACGAAGTTGGGTTTGAACAAGTTCAGTCTAGAAAAATCAAGCATTCAGTACCTATTCATTGACATTACTGATAGAACCTTTAGCAAAAGAACAAAATGAAAAAAAAAAAAACACAACAAACAGAAGGGTGCCCATGCTCAGTCTCGAGATATTTGCAGTTGTTAGAATCTATGCTATTTGAGTTCTCCATCTATCCTCACCATACTCATGTTGTACATCTGACACTACAACAGTGATCCTTCAAGTAGGTCAACCATTCCCATGAATTTTTCACTAACCACCATATATGTTTGATACATTCCAACCTATACCCGTCACATACCCGTTACAAGTACTTTCTATTTTATTCATTATTATTCCATCACTACCTGTGGGTATTCAACCTAACTTAGATCCAACCACACTTTTAATACATCATAATACCTGCCATATTCAAGATAATAGCAAATTAAATCACTAAAAGTAACTAATCCAATCTTTCTTACAAAGTATCTCCAAAAAAATGTAAATTAAGCTCTAATAAGTATATACCCAACAAAATCATACTATTCATCCAATTTAAGGTAATTAAGATGACCCTACATGGCATACTGTGTAAATATGTATGCAATATATATTAATATACAGGTGCCCAAGTTCTCCAACTCTAACGAGTACCAAAACCCAATTAAATTGGCTAGGAAGTCATGGCTACCTGAAAAAATCTGCCCTAGTCATTTCAATCATTGATCACGTGTAAAAATTAATAGAACATGAAGTCCTGTTCATCCAACATCTCGACACCGACACTTCAACTTGAACCAACACCCGTATTCACAATGTGTCAAAAATTTATAGGAGATGTCACACTTAGATCCATAACCATATTGGATATATGTTCTCAAGTCCCAGTAACACAGGTGGCAATGTCTTAATAAAACAGAAGGAATGGATAGATGAAGTAAGCAAGGCAAATGAAGTTGACCCCAAAAGTAACATAAGTTGTTGCTATGCATTAACATCACAGTGTCATATTAGAAATGCAATTCCAAGAATGGAAGATATTGGGGACTTTCGAAATCCTAGTCAGTTATCACTTCACACTATTGTGTCATTTTCATTTATCACTGTCCAAATATGTGTCTCACTTGATGCTCTTACAATATGATACATATCTGTCACTAATGTTTTCTCTCTCGGCATCTCTAGCTGTTGCTTCTAAATAAAAGGTTATCACCAATATGGAGAAGAGATGTTCTCCTCAGAAAATAAGAGAACTAGATTCATGGCTTAACAATGTTGACCCCAAATTGTAGGGACAAACACATCTTAATGATGACACATGATTTAACAATGTTTACCAAAACAAGTTTCTTCTCATATAAACTGGATCGACATCCTCTCCTAATATTAGTAGGAAAAACTACCCAATGTCCTCTAATTAATAAGCTTCCAAGTATCACACATGTACTACTGGAAAAGACCATTACACTCGAAGTTAGACCCAATTCCTCTGAAAGGACTACTAAAATAAACTTTAGCACTCACCTCTAATGTAAAAGAATGTGCCAGAAGCAGAAATTCTTGATGCAATAATTCAATAATGCTTTCTACTGCTAGAAAGTGTTGCCCTAACCTAAATATAGATCTGTCTCAGTCTGCAAAAGCCAAATTTCTTGGCAACTAGTTCATGAAGCTTGTTTACATGTCCATCTTAAATGATTCTGACAGCCGGAGCATTCAATTAGTGAAACATCAACTAGTAACCAACAGGCTTAATATAACTTATGTTAGCAAAACTGCAAAATGTAGCTTTATTATGACAGATCGGCAACTCCAGCTGAAGTTTCCATTTCAATTAGGCCAATCTTTTCTGCATGATGTATTTTCTATCTTTTATTCGAGTAAAAAAATCTTCAAGCATGTATCATGCATCTATCTGCAACGAAAAACTTCTTGACAAATTCCAAAGATCGAGTATTCTTTACTTTACCTGCTCTTTAACTTCAATGGATATGTTAAGTCTATCCAAGTTAATCGCATCGAGTGCCTTCTCTATAGACTCAGTCACCTTAAGGAAAAGTCTTTCGAACTTCTCTCGTCGTAAAACCTGGAAAGGGCCGATCAAAATAAGAAATGATGGAACTTTCTTTGGAGGAAGATAATCCATAGTAAGAAATTATCAGTGTAAATTAAAATACCACGTAACAGCAATAGACATTCTAAAGGAAAGAAGGCGACAACAGCACCTGGTAGATCTTGCTCCCTTCGTTGACTCCTCGAAGGGCGTCTTTGGCTTCGACGAGGGTGCCGCAGAGGGATTCGAGGCTGCGGATCTCGGCGATTCCTATGGAATCAGGGTCGTCCCTCAGCTCATCGAATAGCGGGACGAGCAGCTTCACCCGCCGCGCGAGGTCGCAGCACATCCGACTCAACGGCCCGCGGATCTCTGGCAACGCGGACACCTCCGCCACCACCGCCAAGAGGGCATCGACCGCCTCGCGGCCGGCTACCTCGCCGTCCTCCTCCTCGGATGTCGGCGCCATGGATCGGATTACGATGGAAGGAGTCGGGACCGACAAGGAAGAAGAAGAGGAGAAGGCCAAACTTTATCGACGTCGACTTTATCGATGTCGGCGCCATGGATCGGATTACAATATTTATTCTTTCAAAATTATTTTAAGGGAAATAATTACCAATGTTTTTCTCCTTTTCAAAGTGTCCCTTCAAGATCTTTTATAAAAAAAAAATAATGGGAAATTTACGCTTTGCCCACAAATGTTTTTCTTCGTTTCAAAGTGCCCCCTCAAATATGCCGTTTGATATGTTAAAGGGGAATGTGGAGGACGCGTGAACGAATTAAGTCAAATTTTATAGTATTTAAATTTATTTGATAAAGTAATCGAGCTGAATTGAGTCGAATTTAAAGTGAATCAAGTCGCTAAAATGATTGTTTAAACTTAGTTTGATTTTTTTTATGAGTTTAAACTTGATTCATTTAGATGTGATCGAATTCTCAAATAAATTTATTTGATTATTTAAAATTTTTATATTTTATTTTTTGTTTGATTGGTTATTAAATTTGATAATACAAATTTATTAATTTTATTAATGAATATTATTCATAAATATTATTCATAAATATTAAAATTTATTTATTTAGTTAACGAGATATTTAAACTTGTTTATTTAATTGATTTTATGTATATTGAACAAATATAAATAAATTCTTATTAAATCAAACATCAAATTTATTCACGAAATGAACTATTTATGAATAGGTCGAATAATACGTACTAGTGAATAACAGTAATGCGTTGTGGATGCTCTCGTGTGAAGTAGAATAGGAGGTGCTCCCCTGCACTGTGAAGAAGCACAATGTTAAAGGATATTGTGTATGCTTACTTTTGTAGAAAAGGACAAAGATTCATGTGATCCTGATTTATCGTTGTATCTTGGAAAATATATATCTTTAGTAACGTTGAAGCATTGTCATAGGGATGAATATGTTTTAATGATACGTTAAATGCAGACTTCGACATCTCATTTTTGATTCGGCATCGCTTTCCTGACTCGGTACTCAGCGATCCACTCGGGCTCATGTGACTTAGCAGTTGGGCCCTTTCAGACCTTGTGACACTTGACCTTTTGACTCACTATATTGCTCGAGAGCACTCAATTCTCGACTTCTCACTCAGGCTTGGGAAGCACTTGGGCCACTCAAAGTTACCAACGATGACCCACTCAGGTTTGAACAATTCCACTCAGTAGTTCAACGGATGGCTACACGATCGGTTCGAATATTTGATAGTGTTGATGATCTAGCAAATCTTCCTTCCCTGCTTGACAACTTGAGATTATCTATTGAAGTCATCTTGACAAATAAATTAGTTACATTTTATTTCCTTCGAATAAATAAATTAAATTATATTAAATTATATTTTATTTCTTATTAATTATTTGATAATCACATAATTAAAATTATACATAATAATTGAACTAAACGCACTCTATCATGTTCTTCAAGCTCTTGAAAACTCACTAATGACATCTTTAAAATAATACCACTTTTGTAAGTTGATTAATATAAATTTATATATTCATATTTATGTTATTTCCCTAAAAATATACATAAATCAAATTATTATTATTATGAACCTAGGTTTAAGGCCAATTAATTCCTAACTTCTTTAAAATAGAGTGGACGATTTTCTCGTTTGACTCTAACTAGTTTTCGTAGGCTTTGTTAGGGTTTCAATCGAGTAATTTGAAAGAGGATAGAGATAACTAATTAGTGAAATGATGATATTTTGGACAACCTTTTTTGGATAACCTAAAATATTTCTCAAAAATACTTAATCAGCAAAATATCAAATGAAAAGATGGTAGAGAGCAAACTACCGGAAGTAAGTTTATGATTCTTGCCTTGGGCATGATTAAATTAGTTATTACGGGCTA
Organism: Curcuma longa; assembly: GCF_044706935.1. Lineage (NCBI taxonomy): Eukaryota > Viridiplantae > Streptophyta > Magnoliopsida > Zingiberales > Zingiberaceae > Curcuma > Curcuma longa. Next base: position 8,944,885 of record NC_133869.1, on the reverse strand, counting down.
GATTTGTTGCAGTGGATAAAGGTCGAATCTCGACGAAGTCAAGATAATGCCCTCCTCCGTAATGACCAACTGCAATTTCTTAATTTACCTCCTCACAGATGATCGTAAAACTGACTGTGTAGATCGCTGGGTAGCAGATTCCACCATTTTGCTGCAATGATTCTCCATCATTTTTTTTTACCCCCGGGATTTTTTACTACAGGGTAGATATTGCTACAATTGACAAGGGGCGAATTTTATCAAAAAAATTTCTCTTCGACAATGGTCAATCATAACTTCTCGATTTACCTGCTCACAGATGATCATAGGATCGCTGAGATAACAAATTCCACCTTTTTACCCTAATCATTCTCCATCATTTTTATTATCAAATTAATTCTAGTTATGCTCATTGTTATAAGTTTATATTGATTAAAATTTTAAATTACAAATATTGTTCAAACTTTTTTTAATAAAATAACCAAGCTTTAATAGTTGTTTTATTAGAAGAATTTTACTTTATTTATAAATTTAATATGAGTTTTATTAATAAATATATATTAATTTATTTACGAGTTCAATTATATTCATAAATATATAATTTTATTCATTTAATTTAATAAAAATATTATTATTTTTTATTTAATTGATATTAAATGAAACATTAATTCATTTACACTATTTGAAAAAAAAAAACCCTCATGAATACTTGGCACCGGACCGGACCGGGCCGGGCCGTGTGCTTCTATTGGGAGAGACGATTTCCTCCGCGTAATGCCAACCGAATGTTCTCGTCTCCTTCCTTCCAACTTTTTCACTCCGCTTCTGCGCGGAAACTCAACCACGCGCTCCTTCCGATCTCCCCTTCCTCTCGCGATCGCTGTGCCAGGGCTTCCGATCGCCCGATTCGGACTGTTCGCCTGCCTCTCCGGTAATCGCTCCTCTGCCTTCCTCTTGTGATCTCGTTTTCCGTCGCCGGACTCGGCCTGCCGTACACTCGCCTCTCCTCTTGCGGTCTTGTTCCTACGATCTCTCTGGACAGCTGAGGTTCCCCTATCCTCGATCTCGCAGACCAGTCTCTCTCCCTTAATATCCAATTTCCAGAGTCCAGCGGCTACAAGCTTATCACTAATCTCTCCGACGACGCAGTTCTTCTTTTTCAAATCCGTCGCAGCAGGATTAGGTGATAAAATATTTTTCTTGTATGTAATTTCTGTTTTAGGAGTACGTATATTTATGCTTTCTATGTTTTTTTAAGGAGGAAGAGTCTGCTTAATTTAGATGCTTAGAGCTCTGGATGCAAGATCCTTAGATTTATTATGTTGATTAGATTTTTGCATGGAAAATTAAATAGTAGGCAAATTTATTAAGAAATTTAGTGATAAATCTTAGACATCCATTTTAATTCTTGATCTAACTTGTATTTCCCTTGCAGATCCCAGGAGCTGCTAAAATGAATCGGAAGTTTCCAATTTTTAGGTGAGTTGATATTGTTATGATGCAAAACCCTTTTGGATGCAATTATTATTTGAATTTCATCTCTTTATATTTTTCTTATCTTAGTCTTCAAGTTGCAATTTTGTTGTAAAATGAAATCATAATTATCTCACAGGTGTCTAATCTATGAATTTCAGGAACATGTTCCTTCTAATGAAGAAATAGTCTCATATCGACAATACTTCATATTGCTAGTTTCAGTAGTCCACTGCGATGATGTTACAATATATAACATGGTATTCTTGAGCTAGCTGACTAGCATTGCTTGACTAATGTTTGAAACAAACATTTAGTTTTTCACTTCAAACCTTCTAGAAGGGAAAAATAGTTTCAAGTGTCGATTGGTATCAATCGACATGACCTAAAAATATCATTTCAATTGTTAACTAATATTGATACTATGTCTACACAGATAAAGTCACCATGCCACTTGTGCCAATGCAATGTCAGCGGTACCAACTGAGACTGTGCTTGCCTCGAGTAATAATTGTCAGAAATCCAGTGAAATAGGAATAGGAAAAATTTCCTTATTCTGACTCTTCTTTTGATTTTGTTTGCTAATTATAGGGAGATGGAATAATATAAAAAGAGATGGGATAGGAAGAGAGAAAACACTAATCGGGCACCAATGATAGTAAATAGTAGTCATACCTGAGTCGGAGAAATAATGTATTCATATTGATATTCTATCTTGGTGTCTGCTCCAATTATAGTTGCATCAATCCAAGCTTAACTTCTATTGGTTAACCATGATATATTTATAATCATGTGGAATGGGGATGACAATGAGTACTTATAAACCGATTAGTTAAATGGCTACCCTACTCACCCCATAAATCCTAAAAATTAATATATGAACTTGACCCGCAACAAGTTCTATTGGCTCATCAATACGTGAACTTGACCTGCAACAATAAATGAGTACTTGAAGCTGATCCATTAAGTTGGGTACCTATGGATACCTAGTAATTGAGGTACGATCTCTAATTTGGATAAATCAATCCTAATACCAAATGTTTTAATAATATTGTTTAATATGCATATTGAAAATTATAAGTTGACTCATTAGAATGCTACAAAAATTAATGCTCTCATTCGATGTGTGATACTTATTTTCATATTAGTAAGCGATAATCACTAGTTGATATTAGTAAGATATAAACATAAGTTGATATTTTTGTTATATTTTATAACTTGTTGCAATAAAATTTTAATTCAATTGACTTGTAAAATCTGAATTGCTATAAACTTATATTTTGAAGTAAACAAGATAAGTGGATGATGATCAAAGGATTAAAATTATTATAGTTGATCTTGACAGACTTTAAATTGTGTTGGCATGACACTGTACCTAAATTGTATCATTTTGTCTGAAAATTGAAATTTTTATTTGAAATGATGCTGTAAACTTTGGAAAAAAAATTGCATTGTACCTATTTCTTTAATTCTCTCCATGTTTTTGTCTTTTTGAGTTTCAACTTTCTACTTCAAGTGATATCAATTTCAGTAACACGCAAGTCAACACTCTGTACTTATATGCACGTGTATACTATGGCTAACAGCTGATCTGTATTAGTTTGTAGAAATTTGATGAAAAAACTATTATCCAAGTTTTACGTACAGAGTAATTGTAGTGGATCTTCTTTGTTATTAACTTCTATTAGAAATATGCCCCAAAATAGTGCTGTAGTACGATGTTTCTGTTATTGAAGTTTTCTAAATTTGTTTTCAGAGGTGCTCAAACACCACCACCTCAGTCAAATTTCCAAGAAATTCCAACACAATCTCGGTATCCTCCATCAGTAAATTCATCTTCACAAGCTTCAACTCCAAGCAATTCTTTTGGTGGTAGTGCTCGTCAAAGGACTTACAATCACCCCCAGTCACCATCATCACATGGGCAGCCATCACCTACTGAGGCTGCTGGTATAATTGCTCAGTTGAAGAATAAAAGGTGCTCAACTCCTCATGGTTACTTTATTTAAAACATTATTTACTTATATGGACTATAATATATAGTTGTCCCACATGGTGTTATTTCTCTGTTATTTCACTACAATTGCTCAGTTGAAGAATAAAAGGTGCTCAACTCCTCTGTGAAGTATTTTGTTCGAGCATTGTTAACCATGTTGGAGTAGTTTGTTGTTGAATTTAAGTTGAGAGTGCATAAAAATAAAATTGTACACTGGAGATCTATATGGAATTTCATGGGCCTTTCTCTTTCTCTTCTCCATACGACTTTCCATCCAAGTAAATGCAGTCTTGATGATAAGATTTTAGATCACTTTGCAAAAATCAAGCATGCTTATTTAAAAGCTTGCGAAGCTTGAATAAGACCACAACGCCAAAGTGTGTTTTAACTGTTCTTTGTTCTTGTGTTTCGAGATTGGTTAATTCATCTTCAACGAGCCTACAAATTGATATAAATCGGTGAGCCGATACCTATTTCCTTATGGCGTTGATATCAGTCCATAACATTATGTTTCTACCTTATATATTGGCATAACTATTCCTCCTTTTTTTAAAAAAAAATGTAATAGTATTTTGTTATTGTGAACTTGATGTCAAAGCAGATTGTCTCTTTAGGTCTTGTTAGCATAGGCTTGATGATGTGGAAATGACATAGCAAACTTCGGAGGCCATAACTTTTAACTCGGGTATCAAAAGGAGGCACTGCCGGTTACTAATTGAAGTTCTTTCAAAGATCTATATTTGTTACGGGGTTTACCCATAATGGCCCAGTTTCGGACCCACATCGTTTAGTATTTTTTCGAAGGCTTCGAACATATTTGTACTATTTATAGTAATTTTTTATTTTTAAAGTTTAAGGGTATTTTTGCTTTTTGCATGTTAGGATTTTATTTTAGGGTCTATTTAAATGTCCGTTAGTTGTTTTAAGACAATTTTGCTGATTAATAATATTTCCACCATCTTCTTTTTTGGGAAGCGATGAATTTGCTTTTCCTAATTCTTGGTATTCTTAGAATTAGTAGGTTTTAGAAGGTTGTTTCCGGTATTCATGAGCACATCAACGAATTCAATAGTATATACTAGTGTGTTCTCTCTCCTTCCCTAAGCCTTTTTCCAGCTTGTTGTTATCCACCATCCACTGTCATCTCCTGAATGCAGTTCTACTAGATCAAGAGAAAGTAGAACTGCCTATGCTCGCTCTTTTCTCCACAAACTGCCTTTGGTGGGATGTTAACAGTGCTCTGATCTTAGCTGATCCATCACGTGAAGATGATTTTTTGTACCCTTGGCATTACCTAGTACCATCTCCGGCTAGAAGCCTCTTACAACACACTTCCATGAAGATAATAGAACTCTAGCCTATCTTCTTCCTTCAATAGATGTAGGTTCCTTTATTTGTGATCTGGTTTGTGAGCTCATTAGTAATTTGGCATGGAAGCCTACTTCTTGTATAACTGTTTTGGTTTGAATTGGTCTGAGGACGTGGAGCATGACAGTTGATATTCTTGGTAAGCATCTTTTACTGACGAATTCAATGTTATTGACTCTCCTTTTAAGAAAAATTCATTTTCTCCTTTAAATGAAGAAAGATAGAAGGATAAAGTTGAAGGAGGGAGAACAAAAACATTACAAATTGTCACTTAATCTTGACTTATACTATTACTTATAGAACATTAAAACAAATCCTTCAACTAGCTATGTATTATTTTATTTTGCCATTGGCTTTTTGATGGATACCATGAATAATTTAGAAAATTCATTAGAAATGCTTACCTTAATGCTTGCCAACATTGATGTGATTATTTTCAGCATTGTTTCTGTGTCTTTTGCAGTGTTGATGAACTGAGAAAGCTTTTAACAGACAAGGAAGCATATGACACCTTTTTTAATTCTCTTGACCAAGTAAAAATTCAGAATAATGTAAGCTTGAGAAAAGTGTCCTTTGTGTTTATGCTTTTTGGTTTCTTTTCTTCTTGTTATTCTTTTTAGTAATGTAACCCTACTTTCTCTTTATGCTCTTTGGTTTTTTCTGCTTTATACCATTTTAATAGTCAATCAATGTATGCTTGCTTTCTTTATCTTTTGCTTTGAAAGGTTGCATAGTCCTTTTACCACTTTTATTGAATTAATCTTCAATTGATTTGCATGATTTGTGCCTCTTCGAAATTGGAGAGATAATGAGATGATCTATTTTTTTTAATTTGCATTTTTGTACTAATAATTGTTCATATTGTAAAATCCCCAAAAGTTGATAGACTTTGCACTTGAAGGTTGCCTAGTGGTATATAGTGACAGCAATAACACTCCCTGAATCTCAGGGCACTTAAACCATTAATACATGGTATCTTTTCCTTAAAAAAAGGATTGTCGTGGATATGTAAACTGTTTAGGTTGGCTGCACTTATATCGTTTGCTTCCATTGCCTTGTCCATTAGGCAAAATGCCTTAGTCCAAGTGTTTTCTTATTTGCTTTCTAATAATAATTATTTGTTTTACCATGCACATGTAAATAGTGGTCTAAGGTTGTTGATACATGAGGATGAATAAGACTCTTTCTAATAAAATGATTTTAGCTGTCCTCCAATGAGTTTGAATTGATGTTTGAGGAACCTTGTTTCTTTTATGTTGTCCTATTGAATAGTTGATGGATTCTTAAGAAACTCATTGCATATCAGGTGTCCTTCAAATGGAAACACAGCATTTGGTTCTAATTTTGATTTTCCTTGTTTTATTTAAGAAATCATATAGAGATGCTGGCCACCTATTAGCAATCCTTTGTCAAATAAAAAAAAAAGATTATCTGGCTCGTTATTCCCACATCCAGTAACATCTTGGAAGATTGAGAAGTGATTCTTCAATGATGCCTACACAAGCCCTACACTTCTCATGCTCATTAGTGCAAGTATTTCAGCTAATAATTAATGCTAAAATAAACACTAGTAGGTACAGACAAGATTTGTTCTTATAAAATTTGTTTTTTCCTGCTTAACATATTAGTTTGTTGGTCATAACAACCATTATGACCAGAACTAAATTATCTAGCTATAGTTCAGGCACTTCAACACAACTAATGATGAATTATCTCCTTTTTCTGTCAGCTAAGAGATGAACTTCGGAAGGAGACATTGCAACTTGCTAGTAAGTAAACAATCTTGTCTACTATATGGTGCATTGTTTCTTGACATTGTTTCATGAGAAAAGCAAATTTTGCAGAGGAGAACTTGGAAAAGGAACCTCAAATCTCGGAGCTTAGGAACCAGGTTAGCTTTGGTGTCTTTTCTTTTACATCTATTAGTTTTGTTTCCCTTTCTTTGCTTGTATGTTTTGTGTGTGTTTATTGCACATTAATCTTGTGTGGATATATAGGTAATTTGGTGTTTTTCTGCTGTTTGTATTTGAGTAAGGAAAATTGTTAGTGTTACTCCGTAGGTAGTCCCTTTTCTCTTATATACATTACATTACCTTATTGTTATTTTACATTTACATTCCTATAATTGTTATAGTGCAAAAATCAAATGAGCGCTCCTAATTATTCGAATCGTCAAAAGGGTGCCCCTTACTTTTAAAAAGTTAAAAGGATGCCCCATCATATTTCTTGTACTAAATATTCTCTTATTCCAACATTGTTATAACAATCACGGAGTAGCTACTACAACATGTAAAATTAAATTATTTTTAAAATTTAATTTGGTCAAAAATACGAGTATTTTTATATAAAAAACTCAATACCAACTTGGTCAATATTGCTTAATCTTGATCAAAGTCGCTTAAAAAGGTCAAAATCACTTTAAATGGCTCTTACAATTGTTGTAGCAGCCAGCTAATGGCTGCTACAACAATTTTACAATGATTTTGACCATTTTAACTGATTTTGATTAAATTTAAACAATTTTGATCAAGTTCATAATTTTTTTTTTTTAATATAAAAGTACTCTACATATAGATTTTTTTTGACCGAGTTGAATAAGTTTATTTTTACACATTGTAGCAGTTATTCCATGGTTGCTACAACAACGTTGGAGTAGAGACAAATTTGGTATGAGAAATATGGTGGGGCATCCTTTCGACTTTTTAAAAGCAAGGGGGCCCTTTTGATGATTCAAATAATTAGGGGCGTCCTTTTGAATTTTGCCCATTGTTATATTTACAAATAAGTTCTAGTTTATTTACAATTGGGCTTTCAACAACTTAAAAGATTATTAGAACTAAGACATGAGGTAATAGGACTAATAAAGTGATAATTCAGTCTCTGTGTTTTGTTGGAAACAATAATATGATAGCTTGATGCCTTGATCATCAGAATTTAGTTTTATTAGCTCAACACAAAGATTGCCTAAATAATGATTGAATAACAATTTGGGTCAGGTAAGCTCATTTGTAGCTAAAGCCATATCCTTGTATCTTGATGCTTCAGTTGACCTAGATGCTTCAGTTGACCTAGATGTAATCAACTACATTTTAATTTTTTAAGGTACCAGATTGCCTCCTACAAGAACATGATAACATTATGAGGATCTCCTATTTGGCAGAGAGCTTGCTCTTTCCCACTCTACTATAACCTACAACTAGGAGATGGCCATGGTTGTTATGTAAGAGATCTTTTTCTAAAACATTTGTAATGTATCACAAAATTTTTAGAGCTACCTCTCAGTGATTGCGATATGTTTTGTTTTTTTAGAAATTGACTTATCACAATTGTAGTAGATGAGGTAATAGGTCTTGGTAATTATACTTTTCAACTAATACTTCCTAGATCAGACAAATTTTGAGGGTAAAAATCAAAGGAGTGCCTCTTATTATTGTTTTCGTCAAAAAGATACCTCTTTTTTAAAAAATATCAAAACAATGCTCCATCATATTTTTCATCCCGAAAATAGTCTTATTCACTGTTGCAGCAACTATGACCGCAGCTACTACAACATAGAGTAAAGTTTCTTAAACTTGGTCAAAATTTCAATACATAGAACACTTTTATATCAAAATACTCTTTCTACTTGGTTAAAATTGCTCAAACTCGATTAAAATCGCTTTATACAAGTTGTAGTAGCTATGACCACAACTGCTACAACAATGTTAAAGCAGTTTTGATCAACTTAGAGTTATGTTGATCAAGTTTAAACAATTTTGACCAAGTCGGTAAACAATATTTTGATATAACAGTTGGTCATCTATTGTATTTTTGATGAAGTTGGAGCAATTTTGCTATGATCATAGCTTCTACTACTTGCTCCACATTGTAGTAGTTATGTCCATAACTCTTACAAGTTATAGCAGTTATCGTCATAACTGCTATAATAGTGTGAAAAAATTGTAGCAGCTATGGACAGAAATGCTACAATAGTGTGAAAATGATTTTGATTAAGTTTGAGAAATTTTGACCAACTTGGTACAAAGTATTCTGACATAATAATGCTTTATGTGTACAACAGTGCTAGAATAAGGGTATTCTTGGGATGAAAAATATGATGGGGCATTGTTTTGATATTTTTTGAAAAAAGGTGCCCTTTTGACGAGAACAATAACAAGAGGCACCCTTTTAATTTTTACCCAACTTTTTCCCCCTGAACATTGAAATCTATGGGAATATCGATTGGCTTTGCTCCTAGTATAATCTTTTTATGTATATCTCAAGCACATTTTTGTTGAATGAGCAATCTCTATGGCAAAGAAGGATTTAAGATTTTACCTAGATCCTTCTATAGGATAATCATCAGTTACAATGATATTATTTACATAAACAATAAAATAAGATGGATAAGCTTCCATGACTGACAGGTAAGATGAAACACTGAGTGATCTGACACACTTCCATCCTAAATTGAAGATGGGCACAGGGCTGAATTTACCAAACTTGTCCTAGGAGATTGGTTTAATGCATAAGGAGACTTATTTTATTTACGCATGATTAGATTACTCGTTAGCAATGTAGGAGGTTCTCTGTCTATTTCTCCATGAAGACTACCATGAAAAAAAGTAGTTTCTTTATATTCAACTGATAATGTGTCCATTGAACATTACGACTAGAGGAAGAATCAAACTGGAGTGAGTTATTAGCTGCAGGACTGGCTCATCTGTTATGGTTGTTATCCCATCTATTATAGTCTACCTCCATTTGGGATCAGAAAGCATCTCTTAATAATCTTAGAGATGATATGCGAAGCTAACAAAGAGACAAACCCATAATCACTAGGTGACAAGGAAACATAACAGAGTTAATAAAAAAGACGATGTGAAGTACTTTTTTCAATATCTTTATAGGGAGTAAAGGGAAAGTGACTGGATCTAAGGCTATAGTTGGCGTTGTGATCAGAAGATTCTCCAGGAGTGGTTGGAATATGCTCCTCTTGACCTTCTGCTTTGAGTCTAGTGACTAAGATTTTGGCGCTGGTAGCTCTACTGTGTAAGGTGGTAAGACAGATGACTGGGTAGGAATAGGAAGCACCTCTGTGTCAGGGACATTGAAATAGATGATGTAGTGGAAAAGAATGAAGTTAAAGAAACTGAAGCTACAGGGATAAAAGGCGCGTCGTATCTTATGAGAACACTGGCGATTCCTGTTTTGCATGCAAAAGTAGCTAGAAAAGATTAACTTAATTGATCTGAAAGACTATTTGTCTTTACTTGGAGATAAAAGATAGGACAATGTAGGTACAAGTATCCTAGAATGAGGAAATAGATGTTTATCTGAGACTCTTAGTGTTCACTAGTTCAAGTTCAGAATGCAGCGTAAACAATGAGAAATGTAATAACGAAGAGCTTATCAATGCAATCCTGCAAACTCAAGCTTCTAACTAGCACAAAGTAAAATAAATTTCTCAAATCCATAGAAAAATGGCTTGACTTGACCAATATGGGTAATCATTCTTTTATTAGATTGACAAAGTTGAATTATATTTACAATCACCTCGAAAGAATGAGATATAATGGGTGTGAAGGTACTATGCTTGTGTTCATGTTACATGACAGAAAACGAAACAAGCAATGATGCTCAATTATTTGATATAGAAAAGAAAGCAATTATCCGTCAATCCTTATCCACATGGCTCTGTTTGGTTCAAGAATAAATGCATCCCTCATCGGTAGGTGATCCAATTGACCTTGACTTATAAATCATACCTGGAAAGCAGCAAGCCCAAGATGCATAAATGTTTTCCATTTAACTTTGCTGTAGTGATCCTTATAGAGCTCACAAACTTTGAAAGGTTGTAGACTGGATTGATTGTGAGTTAGCCCAAGAGTGTGACATCTCTGGGATTTAAGATAGCTGGAATTTCAGCAAATAACACTCAAAAACATGAAAGTTAAAGGCTGCTTGAAGAACAATACTGATATTGTTGTCAGGAACATGAGAAATTGATGAAACTGCAGCAAAAATCAAAGGCTGCTGTGCCTTCCAGAGAAGATAAAGAAACTTCAGAAGAAATTGTGGAAGGAGGAGGAACTGTGCGAAATGAAATCCTCAGAATTGGAAAGAGTTGCACATGACAGAAATCACGCAGATGAAATATTTGATGAAGGGATGGGTCAGTTCTGAAGGGATTGAATGTGCAGAATAGATCCCCGAGGCATAGCTGAGTTTGCAGAAGAGGGCAAGGGTTCGATCCTGGCGAAGCTAGGCAATACCCTCCTGCGTCGTGACCAACTGCAATTTCTCGATTTACCTCCTCACAGATGGGTGGGGCCGACCGTGTGGGGCCGCTATTTTATTGCAATGTGCAGAATAGAAAATGCAGTGCAGAAGGCTCATGATCCACGAACCAATGACGAGTGGATGCGATCATCCACCATGAAGTAGAAGGTAGTAGATTGCCTCCTTTCTATGCACTTTGAGCGACCAAGAGTGTGGGTGCGGTGGAGATAAAAAGCACTTGTTGCAGGAGATATTTCTGGCATGACAACAGGGAAGATAATTCAATGAGAGAAAGAAATGAGTGAGTATTTTGTATCGGCTCTGTACCATGACAGAGTAGGTCAAATTATTATTATATGTATACATATAGCCTTATTGTTATTTTATATTTACATCCCTATGGCTGGTATATATTTATAAATGATCCCTAATCTAATTATAATTAGATCTTCGTTTACATATATTATTGTTACTAGTTTTGTTGCATAATCTTTTTAGGTTATTTTTTTTTTCCTGCTTGTCTAAATTTTTATATGTGCACACTGCACTGTTGTTAGTTTTCTTTTTTCCTTCTTTCCTGTCTAAATTTTATTCGCATGCAGTGCACTGTTATCCGGACATCTGAGTTGGCAGCTGCTCAAGAGAAATTAACTGAACTAGAGAGGATAAAAGAAGAAACTCTGAGACGTTGTTCACCCTCAGGACTCCTGGAAAAGCTTCATGGTAACCACCTTAACTGTCATGGTTTGAAATGGTATCTAAGATTTGCAAGGTCTAGGTTCATATACTTGCTTCACTAAGGAACTCTTAATTGACAATGGAATGAGATTCACTTATGAACATCTATGAGGTCAGCTAAGTACCTTAGGAGTACACCTGATGATTTTTTGGTGAAAAGCCTCAGTGCCATGCCGACACGATTGTATGATACTAAATTTGAACTTAGTTGATATTGTATGTGATATAAGAGATTGTACCAGTTGTCCATCATTGAGTACAAATAGAAGATAATCCACCATCTTTTCTCCCTTTTGTTGAAAAAGGATAATTGGTATTATTACCAACAGGCTCATCCTCATTCTATCAGTTCTTCTATATTAACTGCCATTTCCTCTTCCGACTTCACCATTTGTGCTGTGACATTTCAAGATTGATATACCACATATATACCTTTCAAGCTATATTTCAGTCACAGTTTATTTCCAGATTGTAATTACTTTTGATGGGCATTTCTAGTAAGGCATGTCTAACTCCACATCCCTCTAAATTTACAAGACATGTTGCAGCAATTTTGATACAACATCAACTCATCTTGTTATTAGGCATCAAACAATTTGATGGATCGTATGCTGTCATCTACTAATTGACTAGTTTTCTTGTTTTCCATTTGTTCTTAGTTTATCCTATGCAAAACAATAACTGTCCTCTATTTCTCTTACAGAGCGAATGAATGAAGTGGATGAGGAATCAGAGGTTCTACACCGACAACTCCTCGAGAAGGAGATCGATCTTCCAACGTTCATCCAAAAGTACAAAAAACTCCGCACTCTTTATCATAGGCAGGCACTTCTTCATCTCGCAGCCAAGACGTCCAGTCTTACCTCGTAGGTGCTATCGATCATACATATTCTATTTCTTTTATCGGCAGATTTTCAAAGATTTTTCTCCTCCAAACTCCTCCCACTCGGTTGTAATTACAACTACTTTTGTGATTGCTTATACATTTTGCTGTTTTGTAACGAAGAGACGGTCCGCACGTCTCTTTCAGTTTGATTGCTTATACATTTTCAAACATTTTGCAGTTTGATTGCTTATACATATTTCCCATGTATATATATCATCGCATTGTCCTTGCTCTCTTTCATTTTTCACAATATAGGAAATTATAACACGCTTGTTGTCTGATTTCTTTCCTTTTGTTATTGTTATCATTTTTGCATTATCATCTCATGAAATGAAGTGAACGGCAGGACTTAGTTATTGATTGCTCTTGGTCTAGTCATTAGAAATTGAAATACTTGATGTTTTAAAGTTATTCATCTACAAGTTATGCACTACTAAAGTTATCTACATACTAGTGTTTTTTTTTAATTTAAAGAAATAATAATGATGTTTCCAATAACTATTAGAAATATCTATCCAACTAAAACTTTTGCAGTTTGATAAAAAAAATGTCATATTTTGAAGTTGTTTATGGTACTAATTTAGTAAATGTTTATATTGACAAGCTAGTACTGTAATTTTTAATAATAATATTATTATTTTTAAAATTTATCACATCTTTTTATTTTTTTAAATTAACGTAATGGAAAATTACAAGAAAATTAATATTTTACAACAGAGTATTCACTTGCTAATTTATTGCTAAATTCATTTAGTGACAGTACGGTGGATATGATGGTGTAAGATTTTTGAACATTGAAAGAGTTCGAGCTATTAGTGATGTTGGGTTGACTATCAAGAGCTCAAAATTAGTCGGATTGTAAGAGTTGGATATCTAAATTAATAAAAAAAATATTTTTAGCTAAAATAGTTAGAAATGTAGTGATAATTATTAACATTTGGAGCTAAATTTTGATCTCTATCTATCATTAAGATCTAGAAATTTGAGTTGTATATTTACATTTTAAAATATATTACTACATTATACGATTTAAAATAATATAATATAATGTTCCTTTACCAAAGTGCTAAAACTAAACTTATAATTATTTATATTGATTGGATCAAATCATTGACCAAAACTTATTATACTTAATACATCTCTAATACCACTAAATTAGTATTTTTTAATTATACTAATGAATTATAAGTATCCATATAATTTTGTATCAAATGGTTAGACCCCATATATAGGTCCAACATAACATTTTTCCTATAGTGCAACCATAATGTACTCAATTCATTAATCAAGTATTTATTTAATCAGATATCGTAAAATATTTTTTTTAATAGGATGAAAAATTTAAGACGTTGATTATTAGGATTTATTTAATTGAATCTAAGGCTCATATACTTGAACTATAACAAAAATTTGACATGATTGTGCCGAGCATGAGCATGATCTAGCCACAAAAGGCTCGAACCTAGTGCTCTCCCCTAAAGCCCAAGTTCGACCAACCATATATTTTATAATATTAGTATTCCTTTTATTAGTAGGTAAGCAATTAATTTTTGAAATCAGCAACTTTATTAATACCTTCTACACATTAACTCATATATCCCTATAATTTATTATTATGGTTTCACCCTTACAAATTCACAATCAATGACAATTCACACCTATTATTATTCATGTAGATATCTATATATCTCCACAACTAATTATGAGACATATTTAAATTATATATAAAGGCATTTAAAAAATAATAATAATAATAATTAAGACATGAGATATAAAATAAAATTTCCTTATTTTGAAAAAAAGTGGAATAAAAAAACAAAATTAGTTTTTACAGAGCACGCAGGAAAGTAAAAGAAAGAAAAGTTCTATAACGGACGCCGCATCCTTCGCCGGGTGCGACAAATTTTCCGTGACCTAAAACGCGCAGCGCCACCCTATAAATCTCATCCGGCGCGCCACCTCTCCTCCTGCGAGCCCCACGATTAGCGAATCGACCAGCAGGAGGAGGAGGAGGAGGAAGATCATCGACCGAGACCCGGAGGCCGGAGAGCATGGAGTCGATGAAGGTGACGGCGGAGATGGAGCGCGTGTTCCGGCGGATGGTGGGCGGCGAGGAGGAGGGCGGCGGCCGCGGGAAGGTGTCGTCGGCGGAGCTGGGCGAGGCGCTGCGCGTCGCCGGCCGCATCTCCTGCGACGAGATCCAGCGGATGATCGTCGAGGTCGACACCGACGGCGACGGCTACATCGACTTCGACCAGTTCGCCGCCTTCTGCCACGCCAACGAGGCCCTCATGAACCTCGTCGCCAGAGTCTTCTAATCACGTAGCGTGCTGCATGGCCGGCCATGCACGTACCTTCCGGCCGTTTCATAGATGGACTACGTATTTTCTGTTCTTCCATCACTTTATTTAATTTAATTTTTAATTTTTTTTTCAAAATTTATTTTGGAATTAAAGCAGGTTTGAGAGGGTTTATACAGAAATCAGATTAAGTAGTAGTGTCTGTCTCTATGTATCGATCGATCTTCTGGCCATGGCCAATTTGTTTGATTAATTTCCATTGAGATCAGCAGAATTGATGGCTTAATTAATTAATTAATTAGTTGTATTTTGTATTCTTCTTTTTCTTATTCTTTCTTTCTTTTTTATTGTGTTTGATGAAATTTTATGATTATGAAATTATTAGATTAGAATACTATATTTAGAGATGGTTGTAAGACCAATCGTATAGAATCGTTAGAGTGATGGATTTCATTTTTTTATTGTAGAACATCATGCACATGACTTCTGGTAAAGACAGTAAAGACAGAAAGAAAAGTAATATTGTTTAATGTTGTTAAGTAAACATGTTATTGTAAATATATATAGCTAGTAATCTTGAATATATGATAAATGATCACTCTAATTTTGAAAATAATAAGTAATAATAAATGCAATTGTAGCACTAAATGTTATTTGCATAGTATATTATCTATGTTAATTGAATTTAATTATATATTTTTCATTTTATCGATGGATGGAGGAGTCAGCCAATATAAAGGGAATGTTGAGGAGTCAGCCAATATAAAAGGGAGCTTAGTGCAAGCTATCATAAGTCTTCTTCTTTATGTTTAAGCATTTCTTCTTGTGTTACTTGTTAGTATAATCTTGTAAGAAGTTTTTTCATTCTTATAGTTGACTAAAAAAAAAAAAGGAAAATTAGTGACTTTCTAAGAGTAATTTATCTAAACGATCATAAGTTGTCGAGTATGAGCCCGGGGGACTATTGAACCACGTTAAATCCATGTGTTAGCAATTTGTACGTGCTTGTTTTATATTGTGATTGTGTTTATGACCTTTGTATTGATGATGTCACTAAAGGAGGATGAATAGCGATTCAAAATTAACTCTGATTGTTCTCGCGTTCTTGTCTAGACAATAAATGCAATAAATAAAAATACAAACACAAGATACACAAGATTTACATTGTTCAGAACCTTAAATTTTTACCTCTGGGATATAGCTGAGTTGGTTACGACAGAGCAAATTTGCAGAAGAGGATAAGAGTTCGAATCTCGATGAAGCCGAGCAATACCCTCCTCCATCGTAATTAACTATAATTTCTCGATTTACCTCCTCACAGATGATCGTGAGACCGACTGTGTAGAGCCATTGGGTCGCAGATTTCACCTTTTTTTATAAAAAAACCTTCAATTCTTATTCCATGGTTTACCTTCCTAGTGATAATCTAGTAGCACTCTCATTGTTGGATACTTTCTGATGAAAAACCTTAGATTTTTTTTTAAAAAAAAAACTCAGAAATCTCAGTTACAATTCTTTGTTCTTTACCAGCAACACGAAAAAGAAAATAAGAATAAAGATGAAAAATAAAATACAATGTAAACAATAACTTACACAAATGAATCTCGTTTTTGATCTCTATTGAAAGCTTTTATTTGATTGCCTCTTGAAATGTGAAAATACAACATCACTTGTTTCTAGAACTCCCCAAAATTGCTCCCGGAGTATAGTTAAGTTGATTACGACGGAGCAAACTTACAGAGGGCAAGGGTTTGAAGAATTTCGACGAAGCCGAGCATTCTTTTATAACCTTTAAATTAGGATTAATTTTTACTATAAGTAACGACTCTTAATAATTATGATTTGACCATGATCAACTACAATAGTCTTAAAAACCGTGTCAAAATCATTCTTTTTAGTCTTTAAATTAGGATTAATTTTTACCTATAAATAACGACTCTTAATAATTGTGATTTGACCATGAATAATAGATTGTCACTGTTCATCAATCAATCGATTGCCGACTCAAAAACCTTCAAATTGCTGCCTTTGCGCTGCCCGCCGCGACCTCACCGGCGGCGAAGATCTCCACGCCCGCCTCCTCCCGCTTTGCCATCTGCGCCCTCATCTCCGTCTACTCCAAGTGCGCCAGACCTGTCCCCTCTCCTTCCTCTCCGATCTTGCCAAACCCCCCACCTCTTCATCTGGAATGCCGCTTCTGCCCTTGCCTCAAACGCCCTCCGCCTCTTCCGCCGCCACTTCTCGGAAATCGGCCTTTCCCCGGATGAATTCACCTTCCCTTGCGTCATCGAAGCCTTCTCCGACCTTAGGCGCTTCCGATGTGCTCCAGAAAATTCACGCCGCGCTGTTCATGGTCTTAAAAATAGGGGCTATTGAACGAGGCGGAGCAGGTGTTCGATGTATTGCCGCAGAGGGATGTCGTCCTCTGGAATTCCATGGTGATGGCTAGGTTAAAGATAAGATCTTCTATGTTCTTCATGTCTTTGTTATCACTTAGATTTTATTGGTACTTATAATTCCCCTATGTTACTACTAACATTCAGGACATTCCTTGAGCAATCGAATTATCACACTGCTCCTACTCTACAAATATTTAGGTTATTAAGCATAATTTTGACAGGTTGAGAAACTTCTCAATGAGAAAGAAGTTATTTACGGTGCATTGGACAACTGGAGTGCTTTTGAAACTGAATTTCCTGTCATTGCTGCTGCAAAAGCCTTGGAAATTTTGCAAACACACAGAAAGTGTCTCCGAATCATTCATGTAAGATGTACTCTCAGTGTTCCATGTCAATGTACAAATAAGAAATGTTTTATCTATTGAATAGCTATGCTATCACTGAGATTTTAGTTTATTACTTATGACATAGTAGCAATAGCAGCTTCTTGACAAATGATTTCATATGAATTTACTAACTGGTTTGGTGTTATGACACTGCTCCTACTCTACAAATATTTAGGTTATTAAGCATAATTCTGACAGGTTGAGAAACTTCTCAATGAGAAAGAGGTTATTTACGGTGCATTGGACAAGTGGAGTGCTTTTGAAACTGAATTTCCTGTCATTGCTGCTGCAAAAGCCTTGGAAATTTTGCAAACACACAGAAAGTTTCTCCGAATCATTCATGTAAGATGTACTCTTAGTGTTCCATGTCAATGTACAAATAAGAAATGTTTTATCTATTGAATAGCTATGCTATCACTGAGATTCTAGTTTATTACTTATGACAAATGATTTCTTATGAATTTACTAACTGGTTTGGTGGTGTTTTGTGAATCAAGTAACTTCTCCATTTTGACCTCTGATGAAAGGCACATTATGATAACTTTTGACTTGTTAGATGTCTTTTTTTGTGCATAAATTAGGTTACCAAGTGGTTGTTGAACAAAGGCCAAGCCCTTACAATGGGAACATATGACACATTGTCGTTGTTTGATTTGGACGCAAAGGTAGATGAGGCTCAATCTGTGCGGAATATCATTTTACAAATATCCAAAAGGTTCTTTGCAAGGATGATTGCAGTCTATGACCATCATCATCACCCTGATAATGACTTCCAGAAATGAATTTTTTCATCTCTAAAGGTCTATTTTCTTGTAGTGTTTGTTATAGCTAGACTAGACTAACTAGACTAAGAGTAGGCAAACAACAAGAGTATGATAAAGTAATATCCATAGATAATCTAATGATCTAAGCTTCTTCGATATCTTAGATACAACTTGAGCTATCAGGAGGAATATAGTTAGACAGATGAGACTCTCCGAGCACACCAAAAACAAACAACCCGGTTCCATTGAAATAAGAATGAGCTGTGTGGACTCGACTCATGTCTATGTCATTTCCCTTCCAAGGTTGAAATTTTGATACAATAAGTGTGGTAGTTATTATAGATGCACTCTACGAAAGGTGAAAGGCAAGGTGAGCCTTGAGTCGAAGACCACAACCTCTACGAAAGGCGAAAGGAATGAATCATGTTGTCTACACAAGTGAACTCCGACTAACAAAGATCAACCACTTCCCTTTGTTTAAACATTGCTACAAAAATTCTTCTTGGATAAGAAGGGCAAGTGAGTCATGAGTTCTCCTTTGATAATTCAATTATATAAGGGCAGTTAAATTTATCATTTCGTTTTCTCCCTTTACATTAAACTTTGATGTAGATAGATAGTTGATCTCCATATATGTTAGAAAAAAGTAAAGGGAACTAGTTGAAGGTGATGAATAAATATATAATAATTATGAATTAAAAAAATAATAAATCCAGCCCTAGGGGTGATAGGTCCGGCCCCACGAAAGTTTCCCACCGGCCATCAGGATAAATTGGGAAGCGCACGCAACGGCCAACCCAGATGCTCAACATTCTTTGATTGTGATCCCCATTTGAAGGAAAATTTCTGTAAATATACCGTAGCTTGGGATCGAACCGCGGATGTCTGGGTGATAACCTGAATGACCTACTGCAGCACCATGACCCCGAGGATAATTATGAATTAAGATAGATGAATCATGTGCATATATATGTATTATAATATAGTAGATTAAGTGGAGTCTCCATTTGGGTTTGGTTTCATTTGAGGGAGGTTCAAGTAGGGATGTTCTTAAGTTGACTTCATCACTTAATTAATCAACATTTTTCTTATTCATTTCTTTCTCCTCTCTTCTCTGATCTCCATCATCCTCAGAAGCACCAAAATCTCTCGATCGATCTGATGCTTCTTCCTTGATCAACAGTCCTAGCTACTGACCTCGATCGATCGGCGTCATGGTGGCTTTTTACCGGCAGGATGACCCCCTGCATGGGCTCATGCACATGTTCGAGGGCGTGGAGGACTTGTTCTTCCATCCCACCGCCGCCTGCGACAGCGGCGCCGCCGTGCCGACCGAGTCCGGTGGCCACGCGCAGGCGCAGCTGCTGTACAACACCGCGGTGCTCAAGGAGAAGGTCAAGCAAGTGCAGTCCCTCGTGAGCCTCGTCGTCGAGCCGGAGAACCTGCACGACGGAGCCGCCGCCTGCGGGGGCCTCGCCATGGTGGCCTCCGACGCGCGCGACCTGGTTCAGGAAATCGTCGACGCCGCCTCCTCCATCCTGCACGCCTTTCAGCACTTGGAGGCTGCCCTGCCGCCGCCGGAGCCCTCCAAGAACGAGCAGTTCGTCGAGGTGGTATCGTCGCCGGCACCGGCTGCGGCTGCGCCTGAGAACCAGACTGATCTGGAAACTCTAATCTTGGCTGCTATGGAAGAAGACGGCGGCGAGGAGAAGGCGGCGTGGGAGATAGTGGAGGTGGAGGCGGCGGACCTGCTGGCCAAGTTCACTCACTACTGCCACATCTGCGGGAAGGGGTTCAAGCGCGAGGCGAACCTGCGGATGCACATGAGGGCGCACGGCGACGAGTACAAGAGCCACGCGGCGCTGTCGAACCCGGCGAAGGAGCCACCGTCGTCCCCGCGGGCGGCGGGGCAGAGGATAAAGTACTCTTGCCCGCAGGAAGGGTGCCGGTGGAACCGGAAGCACGCCAAGTTCCAGCCGCTGAAGTCGATGATCTGCGTGAAGAACCACTACAAGCGGAGCCACTGCCCGAAGATGTACGTCTGCAACCGGTGCAACTGCAAGCAGTTCGCCGTGCTGTCGGACCTGCGCACGCACGAGAAGCACTGCGGCGACCTCAAGTGGATGTGCTCCTGCGGCACCAGCTTCTCGCGCAAGGACAAGCTCATGGGACACGTGGCTCTCTTCTCCGGCCACACCCCCGCCGGCCACTGCTGCGCCAAGTGATCGATCACTCATCCCCCTTATCCATATATCCCTTTGCGATCACCGGCCGGCCGGTGGAAGTTAAACCATGCACGCACAAGTAATAATTAGGGTTTCTGTAATTCTATTTCTCATGATCGTGTTTTGATTTAACATGCAAGAATCAAGGAATTATAATTACTCGGGAAGAACCCTTCCTTTCCCTTACGCTTTGGGAGAAAAGGGTAAATAAAAGAAAGGAAACTTTGAATTTTATTTTGAAAGGAGCGAGAGGAGAAGAGGAAAGGATAAGAAATGGTAGTCATCGGGACATAATTGAGTTGGTTACGATGCAGTAGAGTTGCAAAAGAGGGCAAGAGTTCGAATCCTGACGAAGCTAGGTAATACCCTCCTGCGTCGTGACTAATTACAATTTTTCAATTTACCTCCTCACAAATGGTCGTGGGGCCGATCGTGTGAGGCCGCTAAGATGGTGGATTCCACCTTTTGCAGAAGAAAAGGATAAGAAATGGTAAATTTTAATCTTTTTTATCTATGAAAAAGAGATTTTTTTTTACATTCTAATTTGAGATATAAGGAGACAGATAATTCTAAATATTATTTATTCTAATTTTATTTTTATTTTTAAATATTAATTCTCAAATAACTTATTTAATTTATTTAATCTAAATTTTTAAATTTTTTTCGTTGAGCATGATTTTTTCGTTCCTTTTTTCTCACTCTTATAACTTTTTTTTTTCAAATTTATCTCGGCTTGTTATTAGATAACTATATTTTCTTTCTTTGTTCAGTACATTAGTAGGTTAATCATTCTCCAATTATGAGTATATCTGTCGTTTCAAATTACTATTACATGTTGCAACAATATGATATTTATGATGTTTCATGAAAAATGTATAAAATAAAAAAAATTAGTAGAATAATACTTTTTCAAAGCGATGCGCCGAAGTCCGCATGTTGAACACGTAGTTCATTTAAAATATATAAATTAAATTCATGAATATAATCTATTAGTTCATCTAATAAAGTAACAAATAATACGATGAACTCTTCTATAAAAATTTAATTTTTTATTTAAAAAATAATTAATTTATATTTCTAAAATAAATATTAATATTAAAAAAAATAAAATCATTGTCTAATTTAAAAAATAAAGTTATTTTTATAATTTTATATATTTAATTTTCATTTTCCCCCAACAGAATAACTATGTTACGTTAATGAATATTCCCATCCTCCCAAATGAGGGAACATAGATACTTTACATTTCCTGCCTTTCCCTCCATTCCCTTCTCTATCTCTTCCATTAATGAACCTTCTCCTCACTCTATCCAAACAAAGTGTTACAATCCGACTAATCCAGGACCAATCTAGTCTATTATGTTTCGGAGGCAAATAATTTTTTGTATATACATGTTATATTATTTATGCACTCCATTAATTCATAAATAATTTTTCAAACAAGAATTAATGTGTTTTTATTAGTTTAATTGGATTGTTTTTAAGTTTAACTTAGATGCTTTATTTATTTTGTTGAAGATAATACCATCATTTTAAAATAATTTCGACACCATAATTTATAGATGTCTTTGTTTAGTTGAAGTAGGTGTATTCATTTAAATAAGACAAGTGCCTTTTAGATTAAGAAGGCGATTTGTTTTATAAATAATTTTCACTTTAGAATAGATTTTCTTTTATTTAGTTGAAATAGGTATCTCCATTTAATTAATCTTAATTTATATGCCTTCATTTAGTTCAACAATGTACTTTTATTTTGCAAATAGTTTTTCATTTAATTAATTGAATGAGGTTATCTTGTTTGGGGTCATGTGGAGGTAGAAGGCTCATGGATCGTGAACTCCTTTTCTTGGAGAAGAAGCAATGACGATATCTTAGGAATAAACATTGGCTAACTTTGTGTCAACAACTACGGTAAGATAGAGAATGCAAGCGTTATCCGAAATGATTAGGCATAAAGCATCTGCAAGTGGTTTTTCAAGTCCGTCGTCAAATCCCAGAACTCAATCCTTGATAGATAGTGGAAACTACCAAACTGGAGTATGATAGAGATAGAGGGAGTTTCAGTAAGCAAGGTAGGAGATCGAGTCGAAGGCAACCAAATATAAGTTGCTAGGAATATGAGATAGAGTCCATGGTGATTGGATGGGGTTAAAAGATGAGTTAAAGAGGTTGATCGATGAGGTGGGAGATGGGTTGAGCAACTTTAAGATTACAAAATCATGTCGCACCCTTTATAGGTCTCCTTCATGAGATATGATGCATCGTGTTAGGGTTATTCATAGTAGCTGATGCGACAACCGATTACCTTTAAATAGAAAGTGAAATGATGATTTTAATGTCCAAAGGACATGCCTTATTCCTCTTGACTAAGAGGACACATCTCTTTATAATTTCAAATTGAGGGCGAATCCAACTCAAATGCAACTCGAATGGATTTGACTTGAGGTATTCTAGCAAAGGGTTGATGCACATGTGTGAACAATATTAGAGAAGGGGGTTGAATAACATTTTGAAAAGATAGTAGTTTAAAATGATAGAGTAATGCAATGGAAAAAATAAATGAATATACAAGCATAGTGACACATGAATTTAACGTGGTTCATAACCCCCAAGTGATGCTACTCCAAGACTAGCGATCAGTTAGATGGAGCGGTCCCTGAAAATCCCGCTAAGTCTTCTCCGAGTTAGATATTTTTAAGAGGTAGAGAAATCTTTTATACAAGTATTTGATACAATAAAATGTAGTAATTAAATACAAGTAGTAAAGGAAATATAAAACAAATATAAATACAACACAATGAAAGACCTAACTTCAACTTTTATAAAAGCATAAGTAAAAAATAAATTGAAATCATGAAAAAGCTTAATCATATTTTGAAGAAGCAATATAACTTAAATAGAAAATGCTAATGAAAAATGAAGGAAAAAAAAGACCTTCCTTATGATATCTTTTAAAAAAAAATCTTATCACTATGTGGTAGGCATCACACAAAGAAGAACAACAATTGCTCCTCTTCTTGATCCTCTTGAGTCCATTAATATTTCATATATGAGTTAGGCTTTCTCAGAAACTCTATGTACAAAATAATAATATAAAATAATTATCATTAAATATTAAAACTACCTAATTAAACTTAATCATAAGGTACAAAAAAAAACTATCATATGTGTTTATTTGATTTATAGTGGATGTAAACTGTGTCCTAAATGATGTCACAATCATGCTAGCTAGCATGATGATAGAAGAACTCTAAACATTTCTAAGAACAAAACATGATCAAAACATGATCGATCAATATATTTCGATCAACGTCATGGTGAGAAGCACTTAGCCACCGTCCATGTCACCTATTTTCTTATTTTACAGTGAATAATTTGATCCTTCTTCACAAGTGGCAATATTTTATGGAGGCAATATTTTAGTGAGCAAAGAGTTCTTCCAACTTAGATCATAAGTAGAAGGTTAGGTGTTGGATCATGTTCACTGATTAGATTATGTTTCCTTAAACAAATGTGAAGATGCTGACCTAATTTTTTTTATGAGTAATTTTCTAACAGTTAATTAAATCTTTAATTCTATCTTAATTTTACTATATGATGGCATGTTTAAGTAATCTTAAATTTTATTCTAAATGTAATGTCTCTCTAGTATAAAGAGGCTTTCTTGGTGTAAATGTTCCATAATACTTTCATCATAAGGACTCTATTCTAGATTTTAATTTCTTCAAAACTCAATCCTCCTCCCACCTCTTTGAGATAACATAGATCTCTCCATGCCACTAATGACTTCTTAGAGTCCTATAAAAAGATTCTACATAATCCAATCATATGATATATAAAAAATGAATAATCAATAATATTCAACTCTGAGGTCATAATACCTGTCCTGTAAATAGTTGACTTCATCAAATTTATTGATGATAATCATTAAGCAAATCCAGAATCCTTTAAAGCAAGCCTGAATTAAGATGCTCATAAACATACCATCAGATCTGGACATAAGTAATATATCATCCACAAAGGTCAAATGAATAATTTTGATTTGTAATTGAAATCCAACTCTAAAATTTTCAATTTCATTCATCTAGAGAACCATTCCAGAGAGAATATAAAAAGAAGAAGCGATACTAGATCACCTTTGGAAATGTTTTCATATGTTATACAATAATTCTTATTACACTTTCTAATTTTCTTAAATGACTGGCTGATGAACTGTATAGTGTGCTCCAAATTGGCAAAACATGATCCTAAATTTTCAACTGCAGCATCAGACAACTCCATACAGCATTAAATTAAAAGTTGAGCCAGAAAGATTCATGATTACAAAAAAACTATAAATGAAGTTGCTTTCAGTAAGGGAGAAATGAACAGATTATGTAGCTCATGATTTCCAGATGGATATTTTTGCAGAAGTTCAAACAAATTAAATAAGCACAGTATTAGGACAATTACCATCATTGGGTTGCCTCAGCTTCATAAAAATACCACTCGGAGAACTCAGAATTTGCACCCTCGACTGGTTAGAATACATAAAATTTAGAGAACGCTCTAAAGCATTAGGATGACATTGTCTATCATGGGCTCCTTGATCTCTGCTTGGCTTTCTCAATCAGAGGCTTCAGTTGTTTTTTCTCAGCCAGAATCTTGAGAAAGTTGAAGAGGAAGGGTATGTAGTTGTGCTTCCTTCTAATATTCTCAGTTTTCCATTTCTTGAACTTTTCCTCCTCCATCAGTATTTTCTCGGTCACGCTTTCAATACCGACAGTTACTTCAGCAAGTGATGTATTCAAAGCTTCGATTGTAGAGTTATTTTTGTTACCAGTGCTTGCATGTTCATTCAGCTGCAGCACAAGGTGCTCCCTCTTTTTCTGGAGTTCCTTGAGCTCCACTGTGTACATTTCCTTCCTGTTCTTTATTATGGCCATGAGGTTGAACCGGATTTCGCTCTGTGAATATTTTTCAATGCGTTCCTGTATTACTGGCTGCACCATACGTAGCCAATCCAAGTCATTAGGGCCACTAGGACACTGGCCGAGGCTGATTGGACCCTCCTTCAATCCATCCAGTTCATAAAGAACTCCATCAACAGGCAAATAACTTATGAAATGGTACACATCATCCTCCTTTCCTGCGACTTTCTGCTCTTCAGGCACAAACGGTTCAGGTCTAGCAAAGCTGTTATGAGCTGTTCTGATAGCTTCACTATTGTTGATTGCCAATCCTTTAAGTTCAGGAGGGAAATTTTTTGTGAATTCTTTCAGCATGGACAATTCTGGGCCAATGTCAATATCCGGACAGTTCATCAATATAGAAAGAATGGCTTGGGTTGCGCAAGCATTGTTAATGACCTGAAGGCAACCAATTAGCTTATTGTTAACACAAACAACTGAATCAACGGAGAATTCCTTTACTCATCTAACCTGACTAGCAAAGAAAAGGTTTGGATTTGGTTCTTTGATCACTGGACGGTCATCCTTTTCCCATGCACGCCATTTGAATAGAAATATCAACCCATATACCGGCCTGTGAAAAGTGATATCAGCCATGAGAATCAGTGATGTGGGTGCAAAATATGCAAAATCAATATATAAGAAAATGTTCAGGTCTACCGAAGGTTGTCAAGGGAATCAATATCAAGTGAGTACAATTCTTCCACCTATTAAAATTTAAACATTTGCATTAATACTGATAAATAAAAATGACAATTTAAATCAGCAAAAAGTTATCAGTGCTCCAAAAAAAAGAAAATTAAATAAAACAATGTCTCATGGCTCACCGTAAATATAAAAAATATATAATTCACAACCAATTTATGCACCCCTTACAAAATTTTAAATCATAACTAGCATTTTAGTATTTGTATCTTCACAAGTGATTCTAACCAAGCAAGCAGACTCCAAAATGGAAGTTCTGTTTGCACATTGTAAACCAGCTTAAGAGAGAACCTGTGAAATAATGAAATCTTAAAGTCCAAAAAAAATTTGGAGTAGAAAAAGGAAAAGATTATGCAGAAAGCAGTGGCTTGCTATATTGAGACGTGTATTAGTTCAAAAAAGGATGTATTGCGCAGGTAAAGTTTGATATATACATGCATCAACCCAACTCTGTAGAATCATGAAATAAGCACCTCAAATAGCGATTTATGCTAGTTAGGTATGTGACTCTAAGTTCATCAACATTCTAAACTCAAAAAGAAAAGCAGTCGGGATCACTCCTACTCAATGTGTAGCATATAATATTTTATAAAGAATCAACAAACAGAAATGATATGCATCAAACACCATTTCTATAACAAGAATAAATGTATGTTGTTATGTACAACTTCAAGCTTCACCTCTCCATGAAGTTCATATTGAGATTGATGTTTGGAACAATTATGAGAAATGCTACCAAACAAGGAAGAAGAAAATATTTCTTAAACCAGTTTACATTCTTAAAAAATTTGCTATTTCAAAAATACATGTTACAAACTCACAAAATCATTGATTGACTATAATAAGAAGCCTCTAGGCAAAAGTATTGTAACCAAAAGCACTCCCTTATATGAGTGACAGAGTAATATATCTACCCCTTTTTCTTAAATTGCATCATGCAATACCTCCCTGGAACAGAAAACAGAATACTCTAGAATTGGGTTTGGAACCTGAGCGTGACAAACAAAACTCAACTGCCACACACAAACATACACAACTCCAAAAATTACAAGTGACAACTGAAGATCTCAGCCTCCTAGTACTGCTTCATGTTAGACAAATGTACCAAAATAAAGCTCCAAATGAACAGATTCATGAAGAGTTATTCAAAGTCATCACCATTTAAAATGGATTAAATACTGACACAACTGCATAATTTATGTGCTTCATCAGAAATAAAAGCCATGGTGAATTGTAAAAAATAATAGGATCCAAACAAACTTACTTGAACTCCCTTTACTTGCATCTGTTGTATGAGTTCAGTAAAAACACCTGGATGAACAAGGTAGTTAGACTAAGAACAGAATATTTGTCATAAACAAACTCAAAAATATGTTTCCGCAACTTAATCATTATGAAAAAAAGGAGATATTATCTCTTTTTCAAACTCAAAAGGAAGCACAGAAACTGATTTATAAACTAATGGAGAGTGGTGATTGATATACCTTTAAGTTGTTAAATGGGCTGGTACCCACATGCATGATATAATTCAAATCACACAAGCATGCAACTTAGGTAATTACTGGGTAAATTGTACAGCATATTTGGTAATAAGTCCTTAAATATGAATGTGCATTTTCTAACCAATAAAGTTGCCCAAAAGAAAAGGTTATTGGTTAATCCATGTAATAGACAACCACAATAATTAGTTCACTCTGATTTCCAAGGATGCTCAGAGCATTTCTAGATACTATTAGGTACCCACCCAAGTTGTCAAATTGAGGACCGTATCATGAATTAATCATTTTGGTGAATTATCAAATAGTGAAGCATATTGAACTATGAAATGTAAGGTTCAGATATTATAAGAGATGCCAAAAAAATTCTACTTATTCAGAATAATTGTAGTATCAAAAAGTATGCAAAACAATACAACATTCCATTATTATATTAAAATGAGAATTCTTAAAATATGTTTAAATACTAAGAGGCCCCTTACCTTGATGACAATATACAAATTGATATTTATTTTATTTCATTAAGGATTGAAGTGAATGAGCAGCAAAAAAATTCCTCATCAAATGCAAGAAATTGTATGTTGCCAACTCAAATGGAGGACAACTTAGACATGGCATCACTTCAAATCCACTAATCATGTTGTCCTTATTGTCATTTTATGTATCAATGTGATGAGATTTATTTTTCTTAATCATTGTTAGGTGTCCAATTCACATTCGATATTATCAACTCTCTCTTCACTTGACAAGATTTTTCTCTTCTATGTCATTGTTAATATCGATATTTCACCAAATTCAACCTTTATACTTCTATCATATAAATATACAACTTATCATTTATTTTATTCTATTATAATAAATTCAGTTTCATTTATAGTATATGAGCTTTAATTTAATTTTTTAATGGGTTAGATTTAGTTTTACTTGGTTAAATTTAATTTTTAATTAGTTTTCTATCTTACTTGTAGAACCATATAAAATAATATTTGTATCAAATCATATCAGAGTCAAAATGAATTATCATGATTCTTTCATTTATGATTCATATGTAAAACCATATTATTTTAAATGTGAATCGTATCACATGATACAAATCGTACATTGTATGATCTCTCAGAACAAGCCAAGTCATCTTAAATAAGTATAGGTTCCAGCTATTTGGATTGACTACATGGCCCATATCCATCCATTGAACTCTACACAAGGCAACAACAGGTCGCATAGGATTTTGCATGTTGCAACATAAAATTTCTGTTTCGTAATATAAATAAGAGGCTAGAAAATCTACGCATACAAATAATACAGGCATAATGAAGAATGTAATCAACTCAAATACAACAAAGAAATTGGAAACTTTCAATCATGAAATTTTTTCATCAACTGATTTGCATCAAGTAGCATCGATCAAGTTAACCTTGAAGCTTTTTAACAAGAAAATGTAAAAAGAAATCTTTCAAATAACCAGTTTATTTAACTACTTAAAAATATCTGAAGACCAAGAAATAATACTGAATGTCCTCCAACAATATCTCTGTCCACGATGTTAAATGGAAACTAGTTACTAGAAATTATAGTAAAAAAAGAGTCATAAACTTCAAGTGCTAGAAATATAACGCCCCTACTCTATGTGCAACCAAGCATGAGAAAGCTAATGTTCTTTACAAGTTACTTACCTCTGCATGCGCACCTGCTTAAAATGTTGACTATATGAAAGTTCAGGATTAATTAGGGAAAGGGGGACCTTAAAACATCTCAGGTGCTAAAACACACTACCTCCTACTAAATAATCCAATGAACTCAGATATCCAAAAACAGAACAACGTTAAACAATGGCTTGTCCACATAAACTGCTATCGAGTGAGGAACACACAAAAAAAATACTAGGTTACTGATTGCCGACAACTTACCAGGGTCGGACTCAATGGTGCACCAAGACATCTTGAGAAATCTTTTCTGCCTGCAAATTGCAACTCTTTGCATTATAGTCATTGCAAAACAAAAAAAAAAACGAACTTGTAAGAAATATAAAAACCCCAAGACATTACTAGTGAGTGAACAAGATTAAAAAGGAAAGCTGGAGGTTGAAGAGGACGACGATCGGAGACAGGAAGGAGATAAGAAAGGCAAGAGAGAGTGGTGGTAGTACCTGAGAGGAAAGGGATGTAAGGGGATGAGCTTTAGCCGTCCTCGGATACGATGGAAGGCGGTCGTCAACGGCAGGCGACGGCGGTGGCGATTTGGGCGGTGCGACGGCGGTGGCGATTAGGGCTGAAGACGAGAGGAGAAGACTGGACTGCAGAGAATTGCGTCATACATATAGAAATTACATTTAAAAAGTTTTTTTTTAAAATAAAAATAAAAGATAGAAATTTAATGAAGTATTACAGACTATTTCATTAGCAATTAAAATTAAAATTAAAAGGGAAGTTTAATACAAATAAAAGATTAATAAAAAATAGATCGTGCCAAATGAATAAAAGCATTAATTGAGCGTTTTTAAAAAAATAAAATAAACTATTCAAATTGGTTAAATAATATTTTTATATAATTCTTTTATCAACTTAATTAAATTATTTAAAGTTAATTAAAACTACTACTATAATAATTTTATAATCATTCAATAGTTATTATAATATTATAGGAGCCACTAATTAATTGTAGTGTAGTCACAAATTGATTGGATGATTTTTCTGGATAGTCTTATTCCCTCTCCAATCAACATTAATTTTACACACATCAATTTCTAATGCATCCAAGCCACATTTCAAACGTTTAAATTTGAAAATAATTTTGATGATTTCGATCCATGCAACCTCAACATATCTTTCTCCCTCCTCTCCAGGCATGCAAACATAATTTCTTCTCTGTTAAGTCATTGAAGGCAAAAATCTAGCACTTGCTTTAGTCGATCCCACACACAGAAAGCGTTCATAAGTGTCTTCTTGTGTCCCTCTCAGGCGATGATAACTCACTTAGGGTTTTTGATGAAACCCACATACTGATCTGGTTCGACTCTCTGCATTCAAGTTTAGGGTTTTGTTTGTCATCTATACTCTTATTTTTCAGAATGATGTAAGGAGTGACAGGTATTTCAGCCTTTGGTTCTTGATCATCCACAAAGATATGTACCATGTACATATTTAATCTTTAGTGTTTGTGTTTGTCTCATGTGAGTTTGGATGCTATTGTTTTTAACAAATACACTGATTTGTTGAAGTTTGTAATTCATTAAAGGTTAACATTAGTGTATATTTTATCTGTATCTTTATGATCCTTGGAACTTTCTTGTGTACTCGTCAACTCTTTAGCTTCTACTTGTATTCATCGACTCGCAAAGAGAATTCTAAGATGTTTTCTTTAACTTTGAAAGAAGTTTTGAGAAGGAGGAAGAACTAGTAGCTAGATTTTCAAGAGTGACATAGATAAAAATCCAAGTAGGTATTTAGCATGAAAAGGTCCAAGTGCATACTTGGCATATATAAGAGAAGTTCAACGGATCAATAAGGATTAGATGCTAAGCACAACAAGAAAGTCTCAGTGGGCGATCAGGATCAAATACTAAAAAAATACAAGAAGTTCGAGTGAATTAATGAGGATTGGATGTTAGAGACAACGAGGAAGTCATCTTAAAAGGAAAGTGTTTTTTAGCATAGAGGAATTCTCAAAGGTTTGGAAAGCCTCTTGGCATCAAGATTAACTTAGTAAGAAGGATTTGTAACTCAGAGGAATGAAGAAATCAGAAATCAATTAAGCACAAACACAAGCTTAAAGTGACTCGAGCAAATGTGTTAGTTAAAGTCATAAATTTGGATTAGACCAATTGGATTGATATGTATCGTCAAATAATTTAAATTAGTTGGGTTAATATTTTATCAATCCATTTTAATATGAGCCCAGATGAATTGACCTACCTGAGCTTACGACCTGTGACCTGCGATGGGCTTGGATGGGCCCTAATTGAGATTTTTTTTAAATTTAAAATAAAGTGAAAATTTTAATGGAGGATGAGCAACCAAATTTAAAATTTTTAATATTATATATATATATATATATTATTTTTTGATGGATTCGTGAATTTAACTCACTTAATTCATAATCCAAATATAAAAATTTCAAATATATATATATAATATTATTTTCATATGTCCGTTGGTTGACCTGTCTAATCTGTAATTCATCTTAAAATTTTTAAAAATATAAAAATTTTAATGAGTTGGCGAGCTTAATTCAAAAATTGGTTCGTCTAATCTGCAACTCATCTTAAATTGAATTGAGTTGAGTTGAGTTGAATTAGAATCTCGACGAAGCCGAGCAATACCCTCTTCCGTCGTGATCAACTACAATTTTTTGATTTACCTTCTCACGTATGATCGTGAGACCGACTGTACGAGATCGTTCGGATGAGAGATTCCACTGGGGAATGACACACAAGCTTAAAATGGGTTTATATGATTTATTTTGAATCAGTGAGATGATCTTAAGGTCGGGGAATGGCAGTGCCATCCTCTTCTCCTCTCTATTGCGCGGTTGCCGCTCGCTCGAAGCCCTCGAATCCGTGCACGCCGCCATGATCAAGAGCAACGCCCATCAAGATTCTTTCTGTGTCAACCAATTCGTCAGCCGGTGTTCTCGTATCGGCCAGTTGGGCTACGCCCTCCGAGTGTTCGCCCAAATGGCTGAGCCAAACGTGTTCGTCTACAACGCTGTCCTCGGCGGCCTCGTTCAGGACTTCAAGTCGCGCGAATGCGTAGAGTTGTACGTTGGAATGTTGAGATCCAATGTGTTGCCTGATGGGTATACTTTCTCATACTTGGCCAAGGCGTGTGCTCAATTGCCGGCTGTGGAGCTTGGAGCGGCAGTTCATGCGCAGATTGAGAAGTCGGGATTCGGAAGGCAGATCTTAGTCCAAACTGTGCTGGTGGATTGCTACTCCAGCATTGGCTGGATTGGGGAAGCAAGAAAAGTGTTTGATGAAATGTCTGATAGAGATGTTGTTTCATGGACGGCAATGATTCATAACCATTCTTGCGTTGGGGATATGATCTCAGCTAGGAGGCTCTTTGAAGAAATGCCTGAGAGATCAGTTGTTTCGTGGAATACCATGATTGCGGGATATGGAAGGTCTGGGGATGTGGGAACTGCCAATTCACTATTCAATGAAATGCCTGAGAAGAACTTGGTCTCTTGGACCACAATGATCTCTTGTTATTCCCAGAACAAGCAGTACAAAGAGGCAATTGAGTGCTTTGAAAGAATGAAGGCTGCAGGTGTCAGCCCTGATCAAGTGACTATGGCCACCACTATATCGGCTTGTGCTCATCTTGGGGCTCTTAATGTCGGAAGAGAATTGCATCTGTATTCTATGTCCAACAAGTTGAATTTTAGTGTTCATTTAGGATCTGCATTAGTTGATATGTATTCCAAGTGTGGGAGTTTAGAGAAAGCCCTGATTACTTTTTACAAGTTGGAAGAGAAGAACACATTTTGTTGGAATTCCATCATTGACCTTCCATATCCCGTAATCATGGTATTCCACGAAACAACTGATCTCTCAGGCATTTCTTCAAAGAGCCTCCTAGCTGAGATCATATCCCCAACGCAAGAATGGTTATGAATCATTGCCGTCCATGAAACAACATCTCTATCAGACATTTCATCAAACACTTTTCTTGCTTCCCCAATCCAGCCAATGCTGGAGTAGCAATCCACCAGCACAGTTTGGACTAAGATCTGCCTTCCGAATCCCGACTTCTTGATCTGCGCATGAACTGCCGCTCCAAGCTCCACAACCGGCAATTGAGCACACGCCTTGGCCAAGTATGAGAAAGTATACCCGTCAGGCAACACATTGGATCTTAACATTCCAACGTACAACTCTACGCATTCGCGCGACTTGAAGTCGTGAACGAGGCCGCCGAGAACAGCGTTGTAGACGAACACGTTTGGCTCAGCCATTTGGGCGAACACTCGGAGGGCGTAACCCACCTGGCCGATACGAGAACACCGGCTGACGAATTGGTTGACAAAGAAAGAATCTTGATGGGCGTTGCTCTTGATCATGGTGGCGTGCACGGATTCGAGGACTTCGAGCGAGCGGCAACCGCGAATAGAGAGGAGAAGAGGATGGCACTGCCATTCCCCGACCTTAAGATCATCTCACTGCTTCAAAATAAATCATATAAACCCATTTTAAGCTTGTGTGTCATTCCCCTTTTCTGCAAAAAGAATCCACCACCTTAGTGGTCCGACACCATCGCGATGATTCCGAGGAGGTAAATCGAGTTATATGTTTGGAAGATATATTTATTTAACATATATATATGTTTTACGACCTTACTTGAACAGGATCTGTGTGTCATTCCCCGCGCCATAGAGAGGAGGTTACTTTCAATCAGTGGACTAAGCGGTTCGATTCATTAAAAATTCATCTTACGACGATGAGGTGGAATGGGATGGAGCGAGCTGATTCATTATCTTAACGAATTAAAAAATTTCTAATTCAACTCAACTCTTCTATAAGAAAAAGTGGAATCTCTCATCCGAACGATCTCGTACAGTCGGTCTCACGATCATACGTGAGAAGGTAAATCAAAAAATTGTAGTTGATCACGACGGAAGAGGGTATTGCTCGGCTTCGTCGAGATTCTAATTCAACTCAACTCAACTCAATTCAATTTAAGATGAGTTGCAGATTAGACGAACCAATTTTTGAATTAAGCTCGCCAACTCATTAAAATTTTTATATTTTTAAAAATTTTAAGATGAATTACAGATTAGACAGGTCAACCAACGGACATATGAAAATAATATTATATATATATATTTGAAATTTTTATATTTGGATTATGAATTAAGTGAGTTAAATTCACGAATCCATCAAAAAATAATATATATATATATATATAATATTAAAAATTTTAAATTTGGTTGCTCATC
>NC_133869.1:8861170-8909956 GCF_044706935.1 Curcuma longa | reverse complement strand
TATGTGTGCAGCGTCCGCGACTAAATGTTGATCAGGGCAAGTTGGGGCGTCAAGAAGTGATCCAGGCGCCCCGTGCACTCAGTCACGAACAGATGTCACGCACAAGAAGATGTGCAGGATATAAGTTCTCTCTCTCTGATCGAGTATGTATGGGGATACCAAATACAGTTTGGAGTTTGATTTGAGCAAAGGTTTGGTGCTTCAAAAAAAAATAGAAGTAATTGTTCATTCAATACACATTCCTTAGAACCACAAACCATTTTGAGCTGGAGCCCTACAGGCACCTTTTTTTCCTAAATCAGTTCAAAAAGAATCATTGCACTGCAAAATTAAACCAATTAATAGAAAAGCATGCTTGTTCATCATTGACCTTTCCTAGAATATATAAGCTAAAGGAGATTAATTGCAGTCACAATAGATATTAGAGTAGCATTGATAAATTTTTTCCGAAAGATGGAATGATGACCCATTTAGTTAAAGATGGTAGCTGAATTACTGATGAACAGCAGAATGGAAGTGAAAAAACGATGAACAGAAGAATAAATTACCTGTGTATAGCACTCAATTGCTGTATTAAAATCCTTGTGCCGAAAAGCAGTATCACCCTTCTTTTTCGAGTTGAGTGTTTCTTGCATTTGATTGGTCCACATTTGAAATGACAACTTAAAGAAGAAAGAAAATGAATGAGAAAATGTGCACATTGTGAGATGCTTTACATAACTGGAAATACTTAAGACCAACAAAACTCATCTCAATCTGCTGTTCCAACAATTATCAAGAGCCTTTAGGAGCACTCCATGTCATGTAAAAATTTTCTGGGTCCCACTTACATCCTAGGGCATGTCTAAGGAGTGCCATTTGGATGTTTAGAAACAAACACAGCTAACTTTGCAGAACAAACATCAATTGGAGAATTAGGAATAAATAGCAGAAAATGACTAGGAGGATATACCTTAAATGGATGACAACTTACACCCACCTTTCTCCATGGATACTGTGGAGTGCTAAATAGAAAATATATCAATTATAAACTAAAGGCAAAAGGCAAGGTTCTTATTTGAGGAAGTTGAAATGGAGTATCTTCTAAAGCAAAATGGAAAAATGTAATTATGTGATATTTATTTCAAATATAAATTGAACCCCATCTAGAAATACTCAGCTTTATGATGTTTGTGAGATGATAGTAGATATATTCAGCGAAAACATCTGCAAAATCTTCATATATTTAAATGAGTTTGCTATTTCAGGTCAAGAAAAGGAAAACTTCTCATATGCAAACCTCATTTGTTGTTCCATTAATACATACTTTGTATGCAGTCTGCTATTTCAGCACAAGAAAGAAAAACTTCTTGTATGCAAACCTCATTGGCGGTTCCTTCGTCATCTTTGTATCCAACTGCTTCCATTATTTCATGAATCGCAGTCAAATCCATTCTGGAACAAGCTTCACCCAGGGGAGAAAGTGAAAGCGACTCTATTGAGGATGCACCACCATAAGGGATGTCCATCAAAACATAAGAGGGAACCTACAGGATATATCCTGTAAATATGTATAATGGATTTAAAAGCAAGAGTATGAACTAATTCCTAGAGCATATTTATAACACAAAGACATAAGTGCCAAGGGCCAAAGGCTGGCAAAAAACTATCATGAAAGCCTAACATAGATGGGGAGCATAAAAGCGAGAGTTGCTCACTTCAGTCTCCTTCTGGAGTGGAGTCAATGCATGTACTATTGACTTCACATTGGGACGTTCACGTTGTTCATATTGTAGGCACCTTGAAGCCAAGCGTACAAATTCAGTCCCATCTTCGTCAGAGAATTGACCTTCCAAACAAAAGTCTGTCAACATATTGAAATTGCGACCTCGTATCAAGTCAAGGGCCTGCAAGAAAATCTCTGGATAAATTAAGATACAGATACACTTTAAGAAGAAAAATTATTGGAATATGGACAAAAAAAACATGAAGATAATGATACAACATTATAAGAGCAATAAATTCACATGGCTAAATGACTAAATTGAGATAAGTTCAACTTGGTGTTCTGATTGGCAGCAGTTCTTGTATCAACAGAAATAACAGTGCCATCCTTTAAAATAGCAACCTTTGATAAGGATCAAGTGGATACCTATGAGTCAACCTTTGCTAACAAGCCCGGGCCAAGTCCGGTTAAAACTCAACCCGTGGGCAGATCATTGGGTTTTATCACATACTATATCTTCATCTATATTTAAATAAATTTTATTTTGTTTTAGTGTTATCAAGTCTTTTTGGATCTACCTCTGTTTGATTTGAATATTTGTCATAATTTCGCATACTAACTGAATCATTACAACAACCATTAACAATATTAATGGAAATTCTTAAACTAGTTTTCTTAATATGTTTCTATTTTTATCACCCCTCTTTTTTAGTAACTTTACGGATTTTTTTCTCTATTCATTTATTAGCATTAACACCTCACGCATGGCTATCTACACTCATTAGATACATTAAATATGTTTTATCTAAGATGTGGCACCAGCTAATTATCCAAATACAGTCCATGAACAAACAGGCTTAGCAATTAAATATGTTTTTGACATTGGCTCATGAACTTCAACACTAAGCAAGGAAATAGCACAGCAGTTATCCCAGATAAATGTGGAACATTAGCAAGTATTTAAGAATAAAAATTTAGTGAAGCATGAACGAACAAAACTTACATGGCTAGGAGGGATGTGCTTTCCACTTAGAACATCAAGGAGCAAAGTCCCAAAGCTATATATGACACTTTCTGGTGTAACCCTTCCTGCACATCAACCACCAGAAATGTGATTACTTGCAGCATGATGCAGAAGTGACACATGAAAAGCATAATTAGCACAGAAGATATTGCATTGAAATTTCTCAACAAAAAAGAATATCTTTAAAACAACATGGACCCATATTAGACCGACAATTGGAATCTTGACAGACAAAAAACAAGATAGTTAACCTACCAAAATTAGAAAAAGAAACATTGCATATGCATTAAGTGAAAGGCTGAAGTGAGCCACAAGCCATGCTAATCAGTCAAAAGGTAACATCTTATCAAATCCATAAGCACTTTCTGTCCCATGATTTGGAACCTTGATTTGAAGCGCTAATTCAGCATTCTCAAACTGAAGCAAATTACTTAAACTACTAGATGCATATAGTAACCAATCTATGTCATGCCATGGGGAGGTTTCAGATGAAAGTGTTGTTATATGACTCCACTACAATAAGTTTAAAATCTTGAAAAAAAAAGGTTTTGGTTTTCATATTAGCTCAGAACGGTATCATCTCACTGGTGAGCTGTGCCTATATGTAGAATGGATGGACATGATTTTGGACTGGCCCCACCCTTTGGCCCCCTCTATCTGGTTTATTTGCTTCCAAAAAACAAGTTTTACAGTCATGTGAATAAGATTTAGGTAGAAACAACTCGACCCAAAAAACACTATATAGCATACCATGCTAGTAAGAGTATCTCTAGTACTGCCTTGTTATTAGGAGCCTTTACAAACATGGGAATAGAATTCTTGCATTGGAGGAGCATTGGATCTTGCAGCATCCAAGTAAAATCAACACATGATCTTGCCTGATCAAGATTACACATTGCTCCCAGAACATTCAATATTTGAATTTGATATCCACATGTCAAACAATACACCTTATTTGGCAACTACACGTTGAAAAGGCATAATTGGAACTATTACAAGTTGGCCATGGTGCTCTGATTCGAGTAGTCACCACATGATGTATCGCAACCATAGTAATAGGAAGGCTATGAATGTGGCAATCATCACTAGGGTTTAAGATGAGCTCCATCAATCTATTGATTATTTAATACTTGTATATGGTTACCAAGGTTTAAAATCTCGACCCATGTCGAAGTTTCGGTATCATGCCGTGTATATAATTTCGATACTTTTTTTAATTTTTAAATATAAATGTATTCTAATTTTATTAATATTTGATTATTAAATATGCTCTATATTTTGAGATGTTGAATTTATATTTCAATATTTTCTCATAAGATAATGCCTATTACATTTTGTAAAAATTATTTTAAAAAATAAGTAATTCTCAAAATTCAAAACTAAATTTAAAATTATAAAATCATTTGAAAGGCTGAAAATAATTATAAAATTGTTTGAAGGTCTTAAATTATTTTTTGAATGCATTTGTAAATTTTTTATTTTTAAAAGTTTATTTGAAATGTTTAAGAATTATATTTTGAAATTTTTTAGATTATTTTAAATTTATATTTACTTTTTAATATATAGATAACTTTAAATTATTTTATAAAATATTTTGTTAATTTTTAAAATTATTTAAAATATTTTTTAATATTGTATAATTATTATTAACATTAGTTTATTTATAAGAAAAAAGTAATTAAACGAAAAAAAAATCGCAGCTGCTGCGACCCGCAAAGGCCGCCACAACACTGCAATCCAGCAGAGGGCCACCGCAGCACCCCGACCCACGTGGAGGGTCGCCGCCCCTGCGGAAGGATGTTGTGGGGTCCCAGCGCCCTTTGCGACCCCCTCGTTGGGATGACACCGGGTCGCGGCACCTTCCCAACCCCTGCAAAGTCGCGACGCCTTAGAGATCCCCACGAAGAGACGCCGTGGGGTCGCAACACCCTCCGCGACCTCACAGGGTTGCAACCCCCTCGTGGTCGTTGTGCCAATCCTGCACTAGAATGGTAAATATCGTCCGTTTCGGACGGCATAACATAACATTTCAAACCTTAATGGTTACATAATTATATTATACAATAATCCTTTATAATATATAGTTATTGTCAAATCTAAGCCTTTAAGCAGCCTAATTATATGTTTAATTCACTATTTAGAATTGGATCTAAATTAAGTTTAATTTGGATTTAAGTTTGTTTAATCGTAATTTGACCAAAAATTTGTCAGTTGGTTACAATTTCAGTACGTGTACTATACATCACATGTCAGCCAACACAAAATGAAATTTTAAACTATGATTTCACAATCACAAGAACAAATCATTATAGGAGGAGAAAAACATCATAAAACCCTCATTATTTTTGAAGGGCCGACAAGTAATAACAAAGGATTTTATATGATTTGGTTTGACACAAATTAGTTCAATTTACAAAATATTTTTGGGTTTCTGAATATGCAGGCCTCATATGATTTATACGTGCCCAATAGGTTTTCTTAATTGTTAATTAAAGCTAATCCCATAAGTTATCTAATGTTTTCCCTGCAGAATATGCATAGGTGGCTGCATATGCCACACCTAGACCACTTTTTAGAATGCTAGATAGCATCTCAATGAATTCATTAAGTTTTAAATAATTCAAAAAAAAAAATTATGGCAAAGCCTGATTTTTAAACATATGGTTTAAAAATTACTACATAATTGGAGTGGCAACTAATGCTTATAACCATGATACTTAGTGACTTATTCCTGGGAAGAATATGGTGGGCATCCAAATCCCTAATTAGGGAGGCAAAGTGAGAGGGAGTTGAGTTTTGAAAGACCACAAACCAGTTCTCAAATATTCTGGAGGTGTAAATGCTAAATTAGTACTATAACTCTTGCCATCCCGGCTGTTCTTCATCAGGCCAAAACATGATAGTCTCGGATTACAGCTCTGCAAGAGAATTTGAGATAAGAGTGCAAAAGATATATCATTTCTCTAAATGATATATTACATTACTACTCACTTCGTCAAATAAAACTCTGTAGGCATTAAGATCATGATAGAGTGCACGGCCCTTACTGGTGCAATATTCTAATGCCTCAGCCAAGTAGAGAACCACTCTTAGTCGCATAGGCCACTTCATTGGTTGTGATTCCCCTATAAAGTACAATAAATTAGACACAACCATGATGCAGACAACATATATAGCATAAACAACAAGATTGGAGATGGTTGAAATGAAGCTTCATCCTTTCCTATTCATAAAATTTCTAAAGTAAGGACCCATAAAAACCAATGGGATAAGTTCACCGAGCAATAAAGGAAACCTCTACCCAAATAAGCCAAAACATGATGACTTCTGAGAAGATATGGAAGGATTTAGCTTAAGCAACTTAAGAACCTTGATTTAGGGTGTATGGTAACATCTGCATACTAGGGTATTTTCTGCATTTTGGATGACTTAGATCATGCAACTAGAGGGACTTTGTATTAAGTAACTAAGGCAACTGCTAAGATGATTTTAACACCTTTAGAAAGACAACCACAAAAGAAAAGATAGTATACTTTAAAGATAAGGATGCAGAAGAGTCAAATATGTTTCCATATATCATACCAAAAAAAAAAAAAAACTCAAGAATCTAGCATCCTAATGCTTAGTAGACAAAAGCAATATTTTTTGTGAATAAATTCATTGTTTTTCCAATAATATGGCCAACTTCTTAATGGCAGAATTTTTTTTTCATGATTTCTGAAATTTGTGTAAAAAAAAATCGATGAAATAAAGAGAAATTGGCAATAACTCTCTTGTCTTTGAAAAGAAACAGAAAATAGCAGTAGTTAGCACTGATGCTCAGGAGTTTACAGTGGAAAAGGTGCTTTGCAAGCGTTTCATTGGGCATATATTCTGCCACAAGAAGCCTCTCATCGCCTTCATAACAGCAGCCAAGCAAATTTACCAATCTGTGGTTTCGAAGCTGGCCAACAGCTCTTGCTTCTTCCTAAACAAAAAGATTACATTCTCAACAAAGGCAATTCTTTTTCAATACTTAAAGATACCGAGCCATAGATCAACTCAAAAGGTTACTTGGTGGTTATCACTTATCAGATGTAAAAATTCACAGTAACTGAGTTTCAGGTACAAAAGGGCCATGATCATTCAATAATGCAAAATTGCGCATTGAGACAAAGCCACAGTATGCCACAGCTCCTCTCTAGATCAAAAGTCAAACTTAGTGATACTCAATAGCCTCTTTTTCAAAGAAAGGCACTTTGGCTTAGCATTTTCAACATAAGACATGCATGACTGAATTTATTTTGTTTCTTTAAGATTGTGAAAAGAATATTAAACTACAAAGTTTCAGGCTCTTGAAGAATTCGCCTATTCAATAATACATCTCTCATCGACAAAAATCCATGGTACTGAATTTGCAAACTCTTTGTAAGACCAAACTTCACCTGTTTAGTTGAAGAGACAATTTTAGGACTGTCTTTAAACTAAACATTTTGAAACCATTCAAACAAGCGTATGCACCTCTGTTATCATTCAAACATCCTATTGACTGAATAAAAAGATAAGCACAAGAGCAAGGACATTGATAATAAGCTCACAAAACCAAAGCACGTTAAGATAAATGCCAACTTCCACAGAATCCATTATCTGTAACGGATTGCTTTCATAACAATCAGGCATTTGTTGCTGCTTAAGAATGGAGTCAAAGGAGTACCAGGAATTGGCTCGGATCAGGCCAAGCTGATCTGTTAAATCTCTTCACCGCAATCCTCCTCTGTGCATCCAGCTTCCCCTTGTAAACAACGTTCGGTGCCTTCTCACCATGCTCCGAGACAATGTTTTCAACCGCAAAACCAGATGTAGCCAATCTCAGCTGCTCAAAAGAAAACTCCTGGAAATGAGGCAGATCATACGCCTCACCATTCTCCTCACTCTCTGCAACAGAAACAAAGAAACGAAACACCCATCATCACAACTTTCTCTACTACCTGCAACCCACAATCACTCAACACTCAAACAATCTTAGCTCATTCTTCTTCAAACACAAACACACCTACATCCGGAGCTTCAAGAACAGTCCCCTTGAACTGCGAGCGACAGCAACAGGGCCGTGATCTAGAGATACAAGCTCCCATAGCCAACTATATCTATATTCCTCTCCTCGAATAGATCAGCGGCTACACCATCTGGAGCTACTAGCAACAAACCAAACCAGCAAAAGAATAAGATTAAAAAAAAATGGCACGAGAAATCACTAGCTCGATTACTTCAAAGCGGAATCCAAAACCAAACCACCAAACTACGAGCTCCGGATCTAAACAAATAATAAACTAGAACAGTACCTGATCCTTCCTCCAGAAGCCAGAACGCGACTCCGAAGATCCCGATCGAC
This sequence comes from Curcuma longa, assembly GCF_044706935.1. Taxonomy (NCBI): domain Eukaryota; kingdom Viridiplantae; phylum Streptophyta; class Magnoliopsida; order Zingiberales; family Zingiberaceae; genus Curcuma; species Curcuma longa. The sequence continues at coordinate 8,901,856 of NC_133869.1, read as the reverse complement.
GAGCTGGGGCTGGGAATCGAAGTAGGGATCGGCAAAGCGAGGGGAGGGGAAAGTGGAGATCGGATCTCTCCTGGGGTTTATTCTCCTCTGCTTCTTCCCGTGCGGATCATAATTGTAATCATTAATTATTATTATTATTATTTCAGGAGATTTTTTTTTATGCCGACCGCTGTCCTTTCAAACAATAAATAAATTTTATTTTAAAAAAGTTATATTTATCGTACATTTCTTGCCTGCTTTCATTTCACCTCTGCATTTGAAATTTTATTAAAATTTTCTAATTATTTCTTAATTGTCTCTGGAATTAATTATCCTTCTTTAATTTAGTGGCAAAAGGAGTTGAGATTAATAACTAAGTAGCGAATCGTAGCTCCCGGGGCATAAGTGAGTTGGTTACGATGCAGCAGATTTGCAGAAGAGGGCAAGGGTTCGAATCCTGGTTGCTTCGCCAATACTCTCCTGCGTCGTAACCAACTGCACTTTCTCGATTTACCTCCTCACAGATGGTCGTGGGACCGACCGTGTGGGGCCGCTAAGGTGACGGATCCACCTTTTTTGCAGAAGAAAAGTAGCGAATCGCAAGCCTCTGGGGCATAATTGAATTGATTACAATAAAGTAAAATTATAGAAGAGGATAAAAGTTTGAATCTAGTTGAGACAATACTCTTTTCTATCGTGATCAAATGTAAATGTAAATTTTCAATTTACCTCCTCACATATGCTCTCACAGATAATCGTAAAGTCGAAAAGTAGTGAATCACAAGTGCATCAATGTAATGACACGGATAGGGATGAGAAAAGTAATACAGATTTCTAAATAAGATTTGATTTAATATATTAAATATTTATCTATATTTTATATATTTTTTATTATTTATTACAATTATTATTTTTATCATTAAATTAAAAATATTTTTTTATCAATTTTATTAAAGATATTAATTTGAAAATCAATATCACGATTCATTAATTCAATCGAAAATTAAATTAATTAATATTTTATTAATTTAATTTAGATTCAATTATTTAAATGCTCGAGGTCCCATGGCCATCTATCTTTTTTGAGGTCCCATGGCCATCCATTTTTTTGGATTTCGGAGGCCATCAGGTATCAATTGGAGTGCTCGTTGTCCTCTGGGACATAGCTGAGTTAGTTACAACGCAGCAGAGTTGCAGAAAAGGACAAGAGTTTGAATCCTAACGAAATGAGACAATACTCTTCTGGATCGTGATCAATTATAATTTTTCGATTTAACTTCTCACATATGATCGTGAGATCGCTAGAATAATAGATTGGTAAGTCACTGTGAGCTTTTTCGAATCAGTTCGAAAAATATTCAAACCCAATTCAAATATTAAATATGTTTAATAATTTTTTTAATTAAATTCGAATTCATAAATATTTTATATAATTTTATAAAATTTTAATTTAAATATAATTTAGATTCGAATAATTAACTCACGTTCTTTTGAAGGATCTGTTTGGTTAACAATTTCACAACAGGGCGACGGCGGAAGTGCCCTGCATGATCACGAGCATCCGCGATCGATCACAATTTCGCAGTCGCCATCTCTAGCCTCTCCCACCTCATCTTCCTCTTCCGCTCCTCCTCCGCCATGTCTGCCTCCTTGCGTTGCAGCTGCAGCAGAAACCTCGAGTACAGAACCGGCTCCGCCTCCTCCAGCATCCTCTTCAGCGAGGCGGCCAACTCCTGCACCGATTTGCTCCAGTGCCACTCGAGGTTCTTCTCCACGGCTTCCACGATGGACGGGAGAACTTCCTCCCAGCACTGCGACGCCATCTTCACGAACTGCTCATTGTTCCACATGCAAAGAGCTCTCTCTGCCACCTGAACAGATCTCGCATCAGCTTAATTAAGAGCAAAGGAAGCAGAATGGTTCGGAGCTAATGAGTAATGACCTGGGAGTTCGTGCTGCCGGAGCAGCGGGCTACGCGGTTGCAGATCGGCACGGCCACCTTCTGCAAGTCGCCGACGTCCAACGACTCCACCAGCTCCTCCAGCTCTTCCAGAAGGAGCACCTCCTTGTGGCAGTTGGTGGCCGGCCAATGCCGTAGGATCCCCTTCACTACCACCTCCCCCAGCTCTGGCTCCTTGGCCACAAACAGAGTGACGCAGTAGGCCAGCTGCCGGTGGTACGCGGCCACGCACTTGGCCTTGTGCAGCGGCACCAGAACGCGGCTTAGGAACACGCGGTGCTCCTCCTTGAGCGGCACGGCGAAGCCGCAGATGATGCTGCCCCAGATCTCTAGCAGCTCCGCCGCCCCGCAGGGCCGCGGCTCCGCGTCGAACACCTGGTGCGCGAGCTCGCACACCATCTGCCTCCGCATGAAGCCGCGGTCCGGGGCCAGCTTGGAGTACAGCTGGTGGTACACCACCTTGAGCCGGTCGCGCTCCCGCGGGTCCTCCGACTGGAACAGCGCGAGGAGGCCGCGGAGGAACCCGCGGTCGATGTGGCGGCGGAGCGTCCGCTCGTCGGCCTCGGCCACGGCCGCGGAGAGGATGTCGTACGCGACGTGGAGGTGGGGCCAATCGGGAGCGAGAGCCATCGTCCAGCCGCCGCCGTCCTCGTCGAGGAGGTCCGGCGGCAAACAGGGGTGCGCCGGCGCGGGGAGCGGGCGGAAGAGGTTGGCGGCGAGCATGGCGAGGAGCGGCGGCCAGACAGCTTCGTCGAGGAAAAACGGCGCCTTTGTCTCCCGGACGGCGCTGAGGACGTGCGACAGCTGCCGGCGCTTGAGGTCCTGCTGCGCCGGCGACTCGGCGGGGTCGACGAAGTTGAACACGGCGGTGGTGCAGTAGGAAATGGCGGAAAGAAGCTGCTTGGTGTCTGCATCGGCGGAGGGAGCGGCGGGAGACAGGGCGTCGAGTTGGGAGTCGAGGTCGAAGAGCCGCCGAAGGGTGGTGGACTTCCGCTGGGGTAAAGGAGGCGACTTTACGGCGTGCCTCGCGCCGAAAAAGCCCATGGTTGACCGTGGAGCTGCTTCTCAACTCTGCAGCGCAACCATGAACACGAAGACGAAGACGAAGACGAAGCGAAGCCGAAGGCCATGGGGAACGCAGGGCGAGGTTATAGGGACAGGGGAGCTTCGTCCGTTGGTAGCTAAGAACAAGAGCATCGTTGCTGGCTCGGCTTGGGAGCTCCGAACATGGCGGCCATCGATCGGATCGGACAAAGAAATCAAGCGGACAGGACAAAGGCATGCGGACGCCCCGCGTATCCCACGCGGGCGGGCGGGCGGGCGGGCGGGCGGCCATGGGATAGCCACGTGGCAGCGGGAGGGATGCGCAAGGATCTAAGGGACCAGCGGGTGGGTAAATTGCAGCCGCAGTCGGCCGGCGCCTTCCTCTCTGTTCTGTTTACTTGCATGGATGGATGGTTGGTGGGTAAATCAAAGAATGGACCAGCAAAGATGCAAAAATAAATAAATAAATTGTTCATCATGAAATTTAATATTCATCCTGATATATAATATATTAATATTGATTGTGTAATAGACGATATTAATCATAATATGAGAATTATATATTAAATAATCACAATAATAACTTGATTATTTAGTCAAATAAAAATCACATGTCTAAATTAATAAATAACTATTGATATAGTTGTATGTAAAAATAAATTTCAAACATAATTATATATAATATTATTTGAATAAAAAATTAAAAACCCTATCTTTATTTTCATTATTGTTAGACATCTCATTTTAAAAAAATAACTCATCCCATTTTTTATTTTAATATTATTTTTGCTATTTTAGTCTGCTATATATATATATATAATATTTAATAGTTTTAATTAAAATCATTATAATAGTATTAAAGTGATTTTAAATAGATTGAAATAGATTTAATTTTGTATATTCTTTTCTTCAAGAATAATCCATTACTTTGAATTATCTAAGGCGGCAACAAAAGAAAAAAAATTGTCTGATAGGACAGCTGGACGGTTCTAAGCCAAGGAAAACTAATTTCTTTTTATATTTCCAAATTTTATTGGCCGTCCAGAAAAAAACAAATTATTATTATTTAAAGTTACTTTGAACGTACAGACCCTGGCGTGCACGTATTGCTTTGAATTCCGCGCCCCCATGCATCCCATCCCACGTGGGCCCATCAATGAAATCTTATCCACAAACGGATCTACTCTTGTCGGATAAATCCGACCGCGATCCAACGCGTCTTCCCAATCCAAATCCATCTCAAAAAGATAAAAACAATTTCCGTCACCATCAAATACTCACCCGCCTTTAAGACCCTCAGAAGTCAACAAACGGACCCACAATTCTACCCAATACAGAGCCAGGTAAAAATGTAAGTGCACCTGCTCTATTTCAGTCCTACTCCAGCTTACGTGTCATCTACCAGTTTTTCTCCTTTTTTTTAAATTAAAAAAATTTCCTCTATATAGAGGGGCGGCCATGGCGGCATCTCCTCCTCCTCCTCCTTCTGCTTCTCCTCCTGCACTGCATTTAACAGCCGAGCTCCGAACAAGAACAGCCATGGCTTCTTTCTCTTGCGCCCCGCCGTCGCTCCGCTCCCTCTCAAGCTCCAATATCAGGAGTTCCCCGGCCTCGCCGGGAGCTTCTTCGGCCAGGCGAAGGACGACTCCCCCGCTCTGTTTCCGGCGACGCAATGAGCTCCCCGAGCATCGCCGTCGCCAGAACTTCGGGAGGTACTAAATCAATTAATTAATTAAATTAGCTGTGATTGTATATATTCATGTTTTCATACTATATATCAGCTCCGCCGTCGCCGGCGAAGCAGCCACAGTGCCGATGTCAGTGCCGGTCCGAGTGGCTCGGGAGCTGCTTCAGGCCGGCCACCACTATCTCGACATCAGGACGGTGGACGAGTTCACCGCCGGCCATCCAACGGGAGCAGTAAACGTTCCTTACATGCTAAAAGCTGGGTCAGGGCTGACGAAAAATCCCAACTTCCTGGTGCAAGTCTTGTCAGCTTTCAGCAAGGACGACGAGATAATAATTGTGAGTTAATTGTGATCGATATATCAAGTTCGTTCTTGAATTATTTAATTATTATTTTTGTACTGTTTCTGAAAATATATATATAATGGATGATTTTTAATTGCACAGGGATGCCAAAGTGGGAGGAGATCACTGATGGCAGCAGTCGAGCTTGCATCTGCTGTAAGCACTACAGCTGATACAGCTTTGGCATGAGTGAATTATAGAAACTAGTTAAAATTAATTAAGAGATGTGTTTAATTTTGAGAGAAGAGAAAGTGTTAATTAATTATGATTGCTAATTAATTAACTTGTTAATTTTGACAGGGTTTCACTGGCATTACTGACGTAGAAGGTGGCTTCTCTCTGTGGGTGCAGAACAGACTTCCAGTTGATCAGTGAGATGCAAGAAGAAGCTCCAAATGCTTGGGCCTTGTAGATAGATCATATATATGAACAATAAGAAGAAGATGTTCGATTATTGTGAACATGTTCCATAATCAATTTCCTCTATTTTCCATTCAATTTTTCAACATTATATTGGGAAATAAATTCTTCAAAATCATTAAGATTAATTATAGAATTTTGATTATATTTGTCAAATATTTTAATTAATTAAGCTTACTCATACTGTTACAAAGATTGTAAAAATATGGAGTTTGAAGATCAAGGTTTTAAGCTTGAAGAATCAAAGCAAAAGGCAACTGAATAATAAAGCGAAAAAAAAGACTGTGGAAACTAAAACAATAATGAAAGAATTGTTGTGGATAGTTGTAGTATTTGTTGTTGTGTTTTTTGATGTGCCTTTAGAAGCGTGTTTGGTTGGCTACTTAACTCGATATTATAAGCTTGTTTATTTGTTTTGAGAGTTTCTTTATCTATTTATAATTTTGTCATAGAGTTTTATTAGTGAATATGATTCAAAAACTTTTTCTATTTTCATGACTAATTTACAATCTTTATTCATGGACATTAACTAGTTAAATTCATTTAATTTAATACGTATTTAATGAACGAATATATAATAAATTTTTACCAATCCGAACATCAAATTTGATCACAAACGTTACTCATTTACAACCCTAGATTCCATTTCTTAGAACCAAGCTAATTTTGGAACAACTTTATGATAATAGAAACCAACCGGCAAAAAGTATTAATGTTATGAAGAACAATACCCCAATAATGGTATGTATAGTCCATTGGTTTAATTTGTAGCTCAGAGGATTACAAACATGACTGACTTTCTAATTAGTTGTTTTTGCATTAATTGAGATCACTTCATCAATTTTATTAATCTATCTATTGTATTTGCTTCTTTTGAAAATTGGTGAAGTAATAAAAATATTATATTTTTTGACACATCATTGTGGATTGGATTAGTATTTCTTCTTAATTCTCTTATTTCTTAAACTTAAATTTCTTTTTATTTTCCCATCCAAAAATTGAAATTCCTCAATTTCTAAGTCCTAAGAAATTGGGATTGTGAGTACAACCATCAATTTTGATTGGGTCCGTGGATTGATCCTGTCTGTTAAACAATTTAAGCAGATTGAATTGAAATTTTATTAATTCATTTAAAAATAGTTATATGATGGATTTTTCATAGATTGACAAATTCGGACTGACCTATCATGCTGCGTGAATACTTTATATTGCATTCTTATATTCAATTTTCATAGTTTTTAAACTTTTAAAATATCAAATACCTTTTGTGAAAGTTTAATGGACCAAAGACCTTGCAAAATAATTATGATTTTTTTATTGCATGCATAACTTATTAACTTCGATAATGGAGGAACATTTTGATAATTGAGAATTTTAAATATGGAGTAACATGATCCCTCACAATCTTATAACCAATTGCATCAAACCACATAAAAAAAAAATATTCATCCTCGATAAACAATGACTGAACTTTGTTAATAAACACTAAATAGTACACCGTCAAAGATCGTAAATAAATTAAGTTTTATGATGTTTAAACTTACTTGATAAGGATAATTGAATCAAATTAATTAAATCATTAAAATAGTTATTTAAATTTGATTTAATATCTTTTTAATGAATTTGAACTTATTTAAATTTGACTTGAATATTTCATTTTTAATTTAAATTTATTTCATTATTTAAAATTTTTATATTTTTAAATTTATTTGATTAGTTATTGAGTTTGATAATATAACTTTATTATTTATTTTAATTTTTTTATTTATTTATAATATCGATAAAGAATTTATTAATGAATATGATTCATTATAAATTTCGTAAATGTTATTCATAAATATTATTTATAAACTGTTTAATTTCTATTTATGAATACATATATATATATATTCAAGTTTATTTATTTAGTTTAATAAATTGGTTAAATTTATTTATTTAATTGATCTTATGTGTATTGAATCAATATAGATAAGTTATTATTAAGTAAAAAAAAAAAAAATAAGTTTGCTCATGAATATTTGGTTCATTTACGCCCTAACACCGTTTAATACAATAAAATCAAATTATATTTCATCAGGTGAGGTCAATTATATGGATCATTTTACACTATTAGATTATATCCTTTACTATATCATCATTTATATTTAAATATATTTTATTATTGTTATTCAAATCTTTTTTTGATCTATTTTTCCTTATTTGATATGCATACTTGCTATAGTTTCACATGCCTAACTGTAATATTTATTGATCGTCTACGTACATGTTTATACTATCTTAAACATATTTCTTAAAATTTTCTCTCGATAAAAGCAATACCGAGTTTCTCTCTAATATTTTTATTTTTATCCTATCCATCCTTGTATGTCTCACACATCTACCTTAATATTTTCATCTTTGCAATTCTCATATTTTACTTCATGTATTCAAGTTATAGTACAACATTCAGCTCTATATATATAATAGATTTAATCACTATTTTATAAAATTTTCTTTTAAGTCATAAATAGTATTTTATGATCATAAAAAATATATGACGCTTTCTTTTATTTCAACCTTCTTGTTTATATTTTATATAAAACAGTTCTCTCAATCCTTTCATTATTTTAAAAAATAATTTTAAATACTTAAAACTTTTATTTACAAACAATTAATCATCTCTTATCTTAATAATTATCTCATTATGTCTGAGCATTACTAAACTTAAATTTACTCTGCAAAACCTAAAACTTTTTATCTCTAGGAGTTTGTTGTTTAATATCCGATCTTCCTGATCCACTGTACTAGTATTTTTTATGTTAAGTAACCTTAACATCCACGTCACATCCATAATATCCTTTGTTAGATATCAAAATACGAATTTTATTATCGAGTACTATTTATATCAATATAACTTCTATTATTGATCTATCAAGTATAAATTAAATTAATTTTAGATGACCGTGACATTCTTTATTTAATTTATTTATTTATTTTTTTAAATCATAACATGATCCATTAATTTAAAATAAGCTTTCAAATTTAACCCACCCGCAACGGCAGACTAAGCGACAGCACGTTGCAGCTGGACTCGCTGTCACGACGTCGAACACATGGCGGCCAGACTCCTCCTCCTCCTCCTCCCTTTCCTCGTCGTCCTCCTGGTGCCGCCGGCGGCCGCCGCCAATTTCACCTGCCGAGCGAGCGGGAGAGCCGCCCGGTGTCAGGCCCTCGTCGGCTACACCGCTCGCAACGCCACCAACCTCGCCGGAGTCATGGCCCTTTTTCAGATCCGCTCCTTCCGCTCCCTCCTTGCAGCCAACGGCCTCGACCTCTCTACCCCACGCTCCCGCCTCGTCCCTGCCGGCTCCACCCTCCGCGTCCGCTTCTCCTGCTCCTGCTCCGCTGGCCGCGGCGCCTCCGCCCATCGCCCACTCTACCGGGTCGTCGCCGGCGACAACCTCGATTCCATCGCTCGAAATGTCTTCGACGGACTCGTCACCTACCAGGAGATCGCCGTCGCCAACAACATATCCGACCCTAGTTTGATCCAAATAGGGCAGGAGGTCTACATCCCCTTGCCCTGCAGCTGCGACGAGGTGGAGGGTCATCCGGTGGTGCACTACGCGCATCTGGTGGCGGCCGGCAGCTCCGTGTCAGGCATCGCGGAGGAGTTCGGGACAACGGAGGAGACATTGATGAGTCTGAATGGGATTACGGATCCCAAAACCCTCCAGGCTGGCCAAGTTCTTGATGTTCCTCTCAGAGGTTTGCTTCTCTTTCTTCCCTCACAGTTGCCTACTGTTGGATCTATATGAGAATGTAAAGCAGTACTCTTGCTTAAAACTATGTCTGTACAGATGATTACCCCACACAAAGAGTCACCTTTACAGTGTAGTTAACTAGCTAGCACCAGCGATTGCCTCAAATATTTTGCTATTGGACAAATTTTACCATTGTAGTAAAATTAAGAGCTCAATCATAGATAACATCATGTAGTTGAACTCAGATACTTTTGAAATAGGCTTGGTATTTTGCTGTTGAAACTTTACTTTTGAATTGGATTGATCAATGAAAATTTTATCCATAGATGGTTGATTATATCTTGTGGAGTTGTAAAGTGGATGGATCTACTCTGAACTTACTGAATCATATGCTGTTTGTTTTTGGGATTCAGTTTATAGTGTCCATGCTGATCTAACCTGTATGATTAGTATTTGTTTTAGAAAATAAATCGACAATTACCTTGATGCCTTGCATAGTAGTCTGGTTGGCTTCATTCATTGGTCATGCACTTGATAAATCTCGATAGCAAACACCACCTGCTATTGCTAAATGCAGGCCTATATTCCACTTGCCACAGTGGACATCTATACTTCAGATCACATTCATACCTTTGGTTTGTTAAGGATCTTCAATGCTCCAAGAATGATCAATCTTTAGGCACTGAATTTGAAGTACTAGTAAGGTTTATTATCACTAATAGATCTTATAGTGCTTGGCAATAGAATTTTCTAGGAAAAGATCATGAAATAGAAGTTAAATTATATGTGGCAATTTTGAATGGTTTGATTGCAACATATTGAATAGAGACCTTCAATAAATTCTGATGATCGTTCCTAGTTTACCATTTTGTGCACTTTCCAAATAGCTTCCAACAGCAACCTTTGAAGAATTATTTACAGATTCTGATGTCTAGAAACTATATGCTCTGTCAGCATGCAATAACACCACGGGCAATCTTCCAAGATCTTTTATTCCTGTCTTTAATTCTTTGTAGTACCACTTTATGCTAACAATAAACATTGGTGTTACAGTGTGTTCTTCAGCAATTAGTAATGCCTCTTTGGACAGTGGCCTCCTTGTTTCTAATGGAAGTTATATTCTGACTGCAAACAACTGTGTCCGCTGCAGCTGCAGCTCATCGTCGTGGGAGTAAGTTTATGCTTTGTTAATGATTTCTTTTAGTTATATATATATATTTCTAATACTTGGGAATTCTTCTTTGGATTGCATTAGGCTGAACTGCAGTCCTACCCAGGGGATCAGTTCTTCAGTTTGCCCAGTAGCAACCTGCGGAGCTCTCTCCCTTGGCAACTCATCCAGCACAGGCTGTGAGAGCACAACATGCGCCTATGCTGGCTACACCAACAGTACCTCCTTCAACATACTCGCCAACCTAACAACTCAGTCATTGTGCAATAGTAAGTTGACTATGCCTGAAACTTGGGTAATTAACCATACTCTACAGGATGAAATATAACTGTTATCATTGATTGATCAGCTGCAGGAGCACCAGCACCACAACCCAGCGGCGGATTTTCTCTGTGGGTCGAGGCTCAATCATCGTATCCCTTGCTACTCTACGTTTCCCTTGCAATGGCTCTGCTAGGTTGGGGATCATGATGTAAAAGATAAACTCCCACGATCTTGTAGCATCGTATGAAGTTAGTAGAGGGTTCTTAAGCTTTCCCAATTTAAAAGTAGAATGACCTTTTGCATCTACTTATTGGATGTATGTCAGGCATGCTTGGCTGATAGTATTGCTATCAAGCCAAATATTTATAAAATTGAATGGTTGTGATATTGCTCTATTTTAATAATTGTAAGTGTAGGAATTGAAAGTGTTAACCTGTTGATTGTGAGCTATTGGATTAAAGAATCATCCCATTATAATCTGATGAATGACTATGTAGGTCTAAAGCCTCTCTTTTCCCGGTAGAAGGCCATCAAAAGATAAAGAAGGGAAAGGAAGATCAAAACCAGTGAGAACTAAGATTGAGGAATGTATAAGCAACAGAGAACTAAGGTATGTGTTGCTTGTAATTTTATCTCCTTGTTCTAGAGTCTTTGCATGATGTACCTTAGTAGAAGATAACTCTTACATAATCCCTGTTAGATGGATTGATCTAGTCTAGACGTGTGGGCTAGTTGGACCAATTGGTCTAGTCAAGCTGGATGTGCTAGATTGATCAATTCGTTCCGACTGCGTCGGCCAGTCAAAGTAGTTAGTTCAAGTCAATTGGTTTGGGTTTATTAATTCAAACAAAGGAGAGCATGAGCCAATTCAATTAGTCTAGTTACTTGGACTAAGAGGTTTGTAGTCAGTTAGAGTTAAATTCAGTCTAGTCGATTAGCCAAGTAATTCAATGGGGCGATCGGGTAGTTCAAGTCAGTTTGTGAAATCCGAGCTAGCTCACAAATGATATCGCGCGGAGGGCTCGAGGATGAGAGCAAAGGATTCATAGACAAGCAGAGTCTAGATGATGGTAAGGATTTTTATCGACGAAAGTGGATTGTTCATTAAGTAAGAAAAATGATTTTCATATTTTTCACTGGCTAATTGAAAATTTTCTACCAACCATAATTTTTTTTGTCACATTAAATATTAAAAAAATAGATTTTTTTAATAAAAAATTCCCTTGATAACTAGAAAAAGAAGAGCCGATCCCAGTAGGTCCATAGCGATCGGCCCATCTCTAGATAAGACGATTACGGGTTAGGCCCCCAATTAATTGATTATCGGTTTGAACCGACGGTTCTACTGTCAATTCATTAATTTTTTAGTTATAATTTTAAAAATATATTTATAATATTTTAATAATATTAATAGTATGATTCAATATGAATTAATTGATTTTATTTTCCTATTTAAATTAATTTTTTAATTCAATATTATTTTATTTTTCTATTTAAATTAATTTTTTATGTGAGATTATTCTAATTTTTTATTTAAATTAATTTTTAATTTATGTATTTTGATTTTTTTTAGGTTGATGTTGGACTATTTTATTATATATTATCACTTTTTATTATTTTACTAATAAAATAAAATAAAATGTCAAATATCATCACAGTCTCGGAGGCGAAAGAGAATCTGGAATCTACTCCGCTCACCTTGTGCGAGTGCAAGGCGAGAATTCCTCCGCCGCCTCCAAGGCCTAGGGTTCGCGGCGATGGATGCAAGCTCGCCGATCCTTCGCAACAGCTACTGGGTTTTGAGACACGGGAGGAGCATCCCCAACGAGAAAGGTCTCGTCGTCTCCTCCTTGGTAATCCCTCTCTCTCTCGTTTCAATCTTTCTCATTGTTTGATTTGGCTAATGCACATTTCCCCCGGTGCATTTGTTGTTAACAAAAAAATTCAGCAGTCAATTTCTTTTCCCGTTCCAATCCGTACGAAAACCGATTAAAAAAACGTTCTTTCAGCAATCATAATGCCTTTTTGTTGATGTTTTATTGCAAATCCTTTGCCCTCACTAAATCTAAGTGTTGAATTCGTTTTTATTCTTCTTGCATTTGTGAATAAAGACTGAAAGCATGAGCGGCCTTTTAGTATTCAGATTCCTCCTCCTACAGTTTTCTACAAAATTGATTCATATAGTTAGCATTGTGCATATCAACTCTAATTTCTTCTTTTAACTGTCCCAGTGAAATCAATTTTATCTAACCAATGAATTACTATTACTGTTTAGCATCTTGGAGATCGTTACGATTTCTTTTCGCATTGATGTTTTATATGTCAGGAAAATGGCACGCTTGAGAAATATGGATTAGCTTCTGAAGGTTTCAATCAAGCACGGTTGGCTGGAGAATTGTTTCTTAAGGTATTAATCTTTTGAAACAGGGGCCTTCTTTTGTTTGTTTGACTTTATATGTATAATCGCCAAAAAGCATGACTTTTGTAAGATTTAATTATTCTGCTAGAGTTGTGTGCCTATATGAATCATCATTACTTGGACCTTGTAATCATTCGTATCATGAGCTTCTTTTCCTACAACATGCGTATTCACAACCCAAACAGACAATATCTCTGTAGATCCTTCCTCTGTACAGTGGTCCATGTGTAATCATTCATCCTTTCCATGTTGTGGATCTCATCCCTACATTTATAACTCCCTCGTTTGTAAACACTGGCTGTATATGAGATCCATAACATGAAAGGGATGAATGGTTATGGATGAAGGCTCCATATAAGGCTCTACAGATTTCCCATACATATGCACAGACATGAAGGGAATGTATATTCCTGCTCCAAATCATTAAGTAGCTCCTCTTTTTCTTTTATATCTATCAGCTATGGACCTACTGGTGCTTTTTGTTATCTCATTCTTTTGAGTCCCCTTTCTTGGAGATCTCAATGGTTTTTGGTGTCAAACCTGATTTAACAGAGGTTACTAATTCTGTCACATTGCTTGATTGTTGGCTTTAATTTTACTTCTTACTTGTCACGTAACAATATTCTTGTTCTGTGAATGTTTTGTTTTTTCATGCAGGAAGTTAAGGAAAAGAATATCCTGCTAGAAAATATTCAAATATGCTATTCTCCATTTTCGCGAACTACCGATACTGCTAAAACGGTTGCTAATGTTTTAGGCATACTGTTTGAGAGTCCTCAATGTAAAGTAAGTCATTTCAACTAAAATCAGTTTGTATATTTCCAAAGAGCAGAAGCCATATGTGATACCCATATTCAACTAAAAGCAGTTTTTTTTTTTTTATCCTTGTCTTTGCTGTTGGAAATGCTGACATTCTTATCTATCTTATTTTGTAGGCACTGAGTGAATTTCGAGAGCGCTATTTTGGACCATTGTTTGAGCTCCATTCACATGAAAAAGTAAGTCCTGGATTAAGCTTGTCCTCTAAACTGAAAGTGATGGTGTTGTTTGAAAATGCTGTGCAATTGGGAATTAGCCTGTCAGGTTAGAAAATGTGTCAGTGAATGTTTACTGAAAACAAGTATTTGGCTGTCTCTATTCTACTGCAGTAAGTATACTTTATGAAATATGTTGCTAGTGCACAGAAAAATAACTATTTTGGAAAATTTTAGATAATCTTTTAGAATAAAGGAAGTGATAAACCCCAGAAAGCAGTGAATCATGGACTTGATTGTGTAACACCAAAGCCTTTAGTAACTGTAAATAGTTCATAGTAAATATAACTGGGAAAGGACATTAGGTACAGTGTCAAATAGATACCAATTTCCAAGTATTTAAGTACACATTTGGATCAGCATCATCTCATTACTGTGCAAAATGATTTCTGACTTGAAGAACTATAATGCATATGAACTTTCAGATATTTGTAATTTAATTAGATCATCAACTTCTAGCTTTATTATCAATTATTATATCATTTACTATGGCAACAATATAGAAGAACTACCATAGATCTTACTACTCTAATGGAAGCTGTCTTAACAATTAGCTGTTCTATTAATAATTGGCAGTATTCAGAGATATGGGCGTTAGATGAGAAGGATCCTTTCATGCCACCTGAAGGTGGAGAAAGTGTTGCAGATGTTGCCTCCCGAATTGCACTTGGTCTGGCAGCACTAGAAGCTGAGTTTCAGGGGTACGTAATTGAACATACGCAGTGCAAAATTCTTCTCTTCAAATGCGTGACCACCCTTATCCTTTGTTCACCAAATTGGTGACTGATGGCCTTGTTGGTTGGCTATTGGCTATCATCCCTTGACAGTTGGTTGCTTGTCATTAGACTAAGGTCGAAGGTATTGCCACTTCTCTTTAGGGATGCTTGTGAAAAAACTTTGCTTGTGCATCCAAAATCCTTAAGAACCTTACATAAAATTTGTGTTCCACAAAAGTTGCATACGCTTGATACATTGATGGAATGGGTGATGTT
Organism: Curcuma longa; assembly: GCF_044706935.1. Classification (NCBI taxonomy): domain Eukaryota; kingdom Viridiplantae; phylum Streptophyta; class Magnoliopsida; order Zingiberales; family Zingiberaceae; genus Curcuma; species Curcuma longa. Next base: position 8,886,799 of record NC_133869.1, on the reverse strand, counting down.
GCTCCTTCAATGAGAGTGAGAGGTCATCTACTTGGGCTTTGCGTGTGAGTAGTGAGAATCAGCATAACTCTTCTTCATCTTATCGTTGCTTTTTCAACAGCAATGATATTGTTTGTGTTTGTTTTCCCCTTTGAGCCCTATCAATATTATGCATGCAAAGCTCCGATAAGTTGAGATTGATTGATTTAACCCCATCAGTTAAATATCATGGATTGTCCCACCTGGGGATCCACTTAGTTTATGCTCAATTTCATGCCCATGTTTTTCCACAGAATAATTGTTGGAATTTCAGACTGTTTTGGTAGAACCAAATCAATCGACAACAGTGAAGCAATTTGCGACATTCACCTTTCTATATGAATGAGGTGGGATCAAATGCCCAATATCTTATGTGTTCACTAATACATTTCTTATGAGCTCGTGATCCTTACTTTTCCCCTCTTGTTTTCTGCATTGTTGCATTAATATCAATCTTTTCCGTAAGTTTATGATTTCTCCTTTCTAGCAAAGTAAGCTTTGTCCAAACTTTTTCCATCTTAATTCTGCAGGTTCACAGTCCTTGTTGTCAGTCATGGCGATACACTCCAAATTCTCCAAACGGTACTCAATGCAGTGAAGGAGCTTGAACCATCCAAGGATGGCGACATTGTTTCAAGAATTAAGCAAGTCGCAGTGCCTTGTATCTTATCCAAGCACCGGAAGTTCGCCCTAGAAACTGGAGAGCTACGACAAGTAATTTGATTCGAAATTAACCACCCCATGTCTCAAATCATAAAGCAAGGTTTCCATAGGCTCCCGTGGCAGGGTATTTCTTCACATCATTTTCCCCAAGTGTTTGCAACGGAAACCCAAAGATAACATCTATTCTATTCTCTTGTTTACTTACCGGAACTGATCTTGACCTACTCCTTGTATCGGTGATTCTAATTACTCTCTGGTTTCTGCTAATTCAGTTCGAACGATTCTATTCTTAGCTACTCTTCTTGCTTACTTATGTGAGAATCAGGGTCCAATATCATGTTGAGTAGCTTTATTATTGCGGATACTAGTATAAATAAGCCAAGTTTAGTCTTGTTTAAGCTTTTTTATGTGCTTATTCGTTCGTCAAATAAAATTATTCGAGCTAATGACTATGTGGCAATGTTGCTCCTCTAGGCAAGGCATGCAATGAGATTCTTCTTGAAGATGATTCACTATGGATTGCAATCTTGTGGGCTAAGTACCATAAAGCCTCATGTGTGGACATTTTGGCAAGATCTCTACAAGAATAGTCTTCCTTGGAGGATGGTTTCATATGAAAGATTTGTGTTGGTGTGAAGATGAGTTTTGGGAATGGTTGTTGGTTTGATAATAGCTTTTGAGAAATGATATATTACATGAAAACGCAGCATGATATACTATACTACATGGATGTGGGATCCAGATTTATAGTGTATCATATTGCGTTTTCATGTAGTGTATCATTTTTCTAACTTTTAGTTGATAGAGAAAATGACTTGTTTAATTTTTGGCAACACAAGTGATACTAGACTCACATCATAAATAAAGATGACATATGGAGATGAGAGTTGTTTTATAGGTTTTTATCAAACCACATTTTTGTTGGAGATTATAGATAGAACACCATTGAGGAGGTAAGGAAATTGTAAGAATGTGCTAAGTTAGATGAATGCAAGCAATGTGATAAGTAGAGTCAAAGACGAGGAGCATTGAGTATGACAAAAGGAGAATCTTAGCGAAGCCGAGGTAATGTTTTTCCTTGTAGTAACCAACTGTAATTTTCTGATTTAACAAATGATCATGGGGTCGATCGTGTGGGGTTGTTGAGGTGGTGGATTTCACTTTTTGTTAAAGAGTATGACAAAAGGATATGAATTACGTGAAATATGATATGGGAAAGAGCTAAGGGTTCATTGTGACATGAGAAGACCTCAAGGTTTGGATAAACATCATGCGTGATGTAAGTGAAGTGAGTTGTATACAAAAGACAAAGGATAGATAACAACTAAATTGACTCGACCAAAGTCAAGAGACTAGTCAACTAATGTTAAAATCCAATCAATTGGTGGTTGAGAAAATCACACCCCGTATGTATAAAGGGTTTGTAGTTTGATCCAATCGACTTATAAGTGGATATCAATTGACTAATGGTCCAATACCCCAAGTTAAGTTTGATTAGAGTCTTCTAGTTGGAATAGTTGACCGATGGATAAGGATCAATCGATTGATGATTTAGACTTTGGACAAATTGAATAAAGTATTTTTAAGTCGATTGGTATAGTCAATTGAGTTTTGTTGGAAGAGCATATAATGTCTTAAAAAAAATCCATTGAAGCAATCGACTAAGCACTAGTCAGTCGGTCAGTTTAAATGAAGATGACGATGGAAGTTTCAATGACATAATTTAGATAATATCCGAGGGGTCAATCAATTGATGGTTGATGATCAATCAAGTTAATTGAAGGTTGTCAAATTAGCAATTACAAATTTTAGAATGAATGATATAAAAGGGGTTCAAAAGATTGCTGAGTTAGTTACGATGGAGCAGACTTGCAGAAGAAGGTAAGGATTGAAATCTCGATGAAGTCGAGACAATATCGTCCTCTATCGTGGTTAACTGTAATTTCTTGATTTATCTCTTTACAGATGGTCGTAGGGTCAACCATGTGGGCCCGTTGAGATGGTGAATTTTATCTTTTTACCAAAAAAAAAAAAAGATATCTATCAAGTAGAAAACTTACACCTTTCAGCGTTCTATTTTTTATTAAATCTATAAAAAAAAATTTCCACTTTTAATATTTAATTGAAAAGATGAAAGATAATGGCTTCATGTATAGGTCATAGATGAACTACATAAATTTGATGTTGTTGATTTGATTTCTTCAAAATTAATCAATTCTTACGCTTAACAACAACAAAAAAAGTGATTTTGATGATAGAAAAAACAAAACAGCTACATGGAAAAGAAAAGAAAATCAATATAGTAATTTTATTTTATTTTATTTTTTAAAATTTATTTGTGATATTGTATAATTCACATATAATCTTCTCTCTCTCTCCTCTCTCTCTCTCTCTCATGGGTTTTGGGCAAAACATTCATCTTTGTTCGGAGCTCCTCTGCTGGAATCTCCCGTGCGGAAAACCCTAATCACCCCTTCCGTGAAACCAGGTAGCTATGTCAATTGTTCCACAGAATCACCGGGGCACCACTTCCGGTACGATCTGTAATTTGGCAGTTTTTGCATAGTCCTTACCTGAAACTGCGATTGATGGATCTAGTTGAATGCCTTCTTACCTTTTAATTGCTTATGATGGATGAATTGTAGTAGAAATAGATTGATTTCATCTGAAATTTTCGTAATGAAAAGATCTGCTCGTTTTGAACAAAGTTGGATTGAATTGTACCTCCACTTAGACGCTCTTTGTATGCTTTATGCTTGTTCCTGTTCGTAGGTGGATTGCTGTGATTGGCGTATCCGATTCAATGGGTGGCTTTTGGAGATTGAAATTATCAGAAAGGTTCCTCGTTTCTGATAAATGATAGATCTTCCGGAGGACTGGAGAAGCAAAGATGGATCCAATTCACGAGATTTATTAATCAAGATTGGATTGTGATGCAGTATCGAGATTGAACTAAGGGTTATTTGGATGGAATCGTTCAATGTTGATAATTACTTGCCTCCTCGTAAGCGTCTGCTTGCTGAACTAAGGAGGGAGAATATGGAATCTGATTTCCTGCCACCAGTTCCTTTTCTTTCAGGTGATCTTGGTGCCCGTCTTCGAGATGTTATTAATTCCTCAGTTTCGACTCCAGAAAAAATTATAGAGGTTTCCAAGTCAGTAGCTTTGGCTGCAAGTGAGATTGCTGTGGCAGCAAGAAACACTGCAATTGAGAAAGCAGCTGCGGCCACGAAGGCCAAAGCTGTTGCAAAGAATGCACTGCTGCTTCTGGATTCCACTACGATGAATAAAAAATCCAGAAATGGCTGTTCGACCAAAGGCAAATTGAGGAAGAAGCAGATCCCAATAAAGCTCCTGTATAAGACTAACCATCCTTCTGGGAGCCAAGAAGCAAACAAAGAACTAGCCAGAAAACGTCATCACACAATGAATAGCTCACCTAGAATCTTAAATCATAAGGGAAAACGTTCTGGAAAAGCAGTTGGATATAATGGTGATGTCTGCAATGAGAATTCACATGTTTTCTATGCAGAGAATGTGAGGAAAAGTAGCAATTCAGAAGGGAAAATTACTATCTGTTGTGAAATTGGCAAAACTGAGGAGGAAGAATCTGATCAGCACACAAAAAAGCAAGAAAATGAATCTATGATTAGATCAGGAGCTGGTAGTAGGAAAGTGAGAATCCGACAAAAGAAATTATCTTTGAGTCAATGTAACATTAGAGAACAAGTAGAGATGAAAAAATTGACACTCTCTGAAAACCTTTCTTCTTTCACAAAAGAATCAGATTTAGATGCTGCAGGAAGTAATATGTCTTCAGATGATGCGGAAGTGTCTCCTGGTGGTGGAGCATCAATGCAGATTTCAACAGCATGGAAATGCAGAAAGATCAAGGCATCACAGTGCTCCCCCAATAGCAAGATTTTGAAATCTTTATGCTAACAATTCTTCAGCAAGCAATATCACCATTGTCGAGTACCCATATGATAAAATTCCTCTCTTGAGTTTTTGGAGCACAATCTGGTATCTGTCACAAGTTTCATATGCAATGTGGATAGGGAGTTAATCAGGTCCTTTAGTGAATAGTTTTTTTTTTTTTTTTTGAAGTTGTTCTTCTACAAGGTTCTTGCTTAATAAGTCATGTGCAATAATGGTTTGTTTTTGTTTTCGCTAATGTTTCACTTGATGTATTTATTACCTCTAGTACAGTTGTTTGTAGTCATATTTCCAAATTAATAGTAGTCTATTGCTAGTATTAATTGATGGCTTACAAACTATGAATTTGTGGTCAACTAAGTTATTTAAGAATTGGATCTGGTTGAGTAAACTACCGTAGAAAGGCACATACATATAAAATAAATGTAGATTCATGCTCCTCGACTTGAAATTATACTTGCAGACTATATTTGTGTTATATACACAATATTTCATCTGAGTAGCGAAGAATGGACTAAACAAAATTGCATCTTTGTTGTGCCAATAGATCAGGCAACCAATGGATAAAGCCACGGTCACAAATGGTGATGGATCCTCTTTGGGACCAGTCTTACCAATGTTGTGGCCTTCAACAACCTCAATGACTAATTAAACACGGTACTATGTTAGTAGAGTGATCTGCAAAGTCCAACATTATTCGTCTCTGTCTTGCTTGGTTTTGTCTGAAGAGGGTATGATATTAAAACACCCTACCATTGTAACTAGTTGATGTTGTTGCATAGAAAATTATAGGAAAATGAACTTTGTATTTCATGTATAGACATCAAATCAAGAATACACTTTTAATTACAAGATACATATGAGACATATAAAGAAGACTAGGATTACTGATTGCGTCCTCAAGATTCTAAGATATTGGCAAGGACTATGAAAGTTTTGAGTGAAATAACTCTGTTGTTTTCTTCTTTCTTTGATATCCCATCATCTCCTGACAAAAGGATGAACCATAACGCGAATAATATAGTATCTTATTTGCATAATCAGCATTTCTGCATGGAACCAATTTGAATTTAATGATGTATTTGGCAATATTCGTAGGCTTGTATAGAATCAACCCTCTATTTAAGAATGTGTGTAAGCATTTACAGAAGATTGCAGAATTATAAACAGTTCTTAGTTCATATGTGTAATATATTATGTGGCTTGTATAGAATCAACCCTCTATTTAAGAATGTGTGTAAGCATTTACAGAAGATTGCAGAATTATAAACAGTTGTTAGTTCATATGTGTAATATATTATGTTTTCTTAGTCTTAACTATCCGTTGGATGCCTGATTTTTGAGAAGTTATTGTTGTAGTAATGTCAGAGTCAACTCATGGAATTATGATACAGTTGTGCTCTCAATTTTCAACCTTAAAACCTTGTATTTTTGCTGTATCTCTTAATTTCCTGCCCTAGTCATGGATGTCTGAGATATAAATTTTACTATTTTAATATCTTTCAGCATGTTTCCTTATCGATGGCATATTGTTTCTTACCAAATTAGCGCATTAAGACTATCACATGGATTTAAAGTCAACTATACTCTGGTCATTCTGGAAGTTTAGGTGGTGAGAAACTTCGCATATGATGAACTCTTCTGTCAGACAATTAAGACTTGTCTCGCTAACTCCTGAATTCTTCCCTTGCTCTTTAAACCCTCAAATGATACCAGTCGAACTAATCCTCTTGTCTATATTCAGGGTAAATCTAATTGGTATTTATGTCAAAAAATTAAATTCGAAGCTTAATTGTAAAAGAAAAATAGAACTCTAAAGGTTTTGGAAAAAAAATGGAATTGAAACTAAAGATATGAATTCTAATTTTCAGTAACAACAAAGAATCAATGAAACAGTTAAAGACAAATAAAATATCTGAAAGATAGTTTAAAACTTTAAATGAGACATTAATAAAAATTTATTAATAGGACAAAAAAAATGGATTGAAATAGAGAGGAGCTTCTTGAGTTTTTTTGCAATGGTTGTGTCCCCTTTAGGCTAAAAGTAAAATCTTTTATAAGTGTGGAAAACCCATTATAATCGAGCATTGGACGATTAGGAAGTAACATATACAAAAAGTAAAATAAATACAGTAGAGATGAGAATATATTTAAGAGCAATAAGGTGTTACTTTAATAATTCATAAAATAAGAGAAAAGTTGTAACTCTAATAATTCATAAAATAAGAGAAAATGAAGTGAAAATGATATGAGCATATTCAAACATGACAACTATATTATTTAGTCAGAAGAGTTGTATATATTAAAGTGGAAATTGAAAAGGGTAGAGGTGTGCCATGGAAAATAAACCCCTTCTCTCTTTTGAGAGGGGAAAGTTAAAGAATTTACAATTCCGCAAATATTGCCTCTTATGTGAGGTTTAATTTTATAGGATTGGTAGATACTTTGATGGACATAAGCCCCCAGCATTAATTACATATGGAGGACTAATTGACCTTCAATCAAGGAGCTAAAATTATTGCTAAACAAGAGTGATGGTTGACATCCACTTCAATCTGCCCAAGTATGAAGTCTCTGTACTCCTCAGCTAAGCATATATGTTGGTTATTCTTATCTTACTCACAAAATCTTCAACTACAAAAATTCTTTATCGAACTATTAGTGATTTCTTATTCCTCCCTTCTAGGAATACATGTATGCATACACTATATCAAACTTTACATGGTTTGCTCATGTCATGAAGAGGAGGATTGTTAGCTATACTTACAATTGCTTTGTTATTCAATATTCCTTCATAGAATAGTTGCTAGAGATTTTTACAATTGCTTTGCTCGAGATTTTTTACTTCATTGAGAAGCTTCCCTAGCCATATCTGTTCACATATGCCACAAGCTAATTTTTGAAGATTAACCTTTATCACAATTACAGATTGTTCCTTACTTCTGGAAGTCACAAGATTACCCTATAATAATAATTTGAAGTTGTTCTTCATCCATAAAAGAAGATAATACCTAACTATCCACAGTGTAAATCTCCATTCAATGATCATATCTTTCTTGAAAAATAAATCCTTTTCATAAGTATTCTTTAGATACCTCTGAATTTTACAAACTGTATCAAATTGTTTGTTCTTAGGCAAGTGCATGAAGGGTTAAGTATAATGATTGCAAATGTGATCTCAACTTGTGTCTAGGATATGCACATTAGTTTGTTACTACCTCCATACTGAGCTAGTGTTTTAAACCCCAAATCCTTTAATTAGGCACCTCTTTGAAGGAAGAAACAATTCCAACTCTTCATGGTATAGATAGATAAACAGCACTAGTGTGTTGGGATAGCAAAGCCTTTAGCAAAATTTTTTTGACTCATTGGCAGAGATGACATTTCTTGTAATTAGTTAACAATAAATCAAATTTGATTCCATTAAACAATTCAATGATCTCGTTGTTTCCAAATTTAAATCAAAACCAAAAAAAGCAGGACAACAAGTCTATGCCTTGCTCTTTTTGGCACACTTGGCTTGGACTATGAGCGTGTTGGCCGACCCCAAACATGCAGCGTCCACGCCGTAGGCCTCAGCTGACACTGGCAGCGCGCACGACGGTTTCCCCAAGCATGCCTGTGCACAGGAGGCCACGCAAATCGACGTTAAAGAATGCAGCATAGTACACAATTGCTGGTCTAGGCAACAAGACGTACCTGCTCCACCACTTTCTTGACGTTGGGTGAATGGCAGTTGCCGACGGTGAAGTTGCCGCAAGCGCCGCTGGGGTCGCCGTAGCTTGCGAAGACGATGGAACGGATCACCTTCTTCTCAGCACACTGCAAGTTCGCCTCTGCCTTGTCGCTGTTGGCGACACTTTTGAGCTTGTTGTCCTCCCTCGACCATGAATCTATTGGTGCAGTGTAGTTCTTGGACACGACAGTGCAGATGTTATCCCGTTTCACTATCACCACCTTGATGTCCTCAGGGTTCCCTCCTTGCTCCTCCAACACCACCATCAGGTTGCCCTTCGGCTTCAAGAAAGACCGTGGCACATGGTACCTAAACCATACATCATCAATGGCAAAATCATTAGGATGAACAAGGGTGGAAATAAACTGAGGATATGTTCACTTACGTATGTTGAGAAGGTTTTCCAAGAGGACTGAGGTAGTTGACCCAATAACGTCCGATGGCTTGGCCGTTGATCCACACCATGCCTTTGCCCATGGAGCTCAAGTCCAGAGCCACTGGGTCGGTTCCAGAGGGACCGTCAAAGTATCTCTGAGAAGAAAAGTGACAGGTATTAATCTGTTCCCGCCGCCATCTTTGATGCTTTTAAATTTCTGAAAAGAAAAGAGCTCATATCTCATTACCTTGTACCATGTAATTGGAGTCCCACTCTTTGCTTGCACCCAATGGACTTTGTTTAGATTTTCCTCTTTGAAAATGCCTAATGTCTCTCCGGTTAGTCCCGCCTGATGAGAAACAAAAACAGCAAACTCACTTAGATCCATTTAGTTGAGTTACTTGACATGAATTACTCACCTGATGCTTCCATACTGCTTGTGACAGGTCCAGCGTGCCGGCATTGAGGCCTTGGATGACTACGCTATGCACACCGGCAACCCTATGTTCCAGGTATGCTCCGCTATCCTGAGTAATGGGTACTCGAGTTTGTAAAGCAATTGTAGGAGTTCTTACTATTGTCAATGAAGAAATTACTGAGTTTTCATTTTACCGGCATTCCCACTGTCACTCCCAGTATAGCAATGCGATTGCCTCCGGTTTTCAGGTCCGCGGGTTTCTGGAAGACGAAACTCTTCTCAATCTTGGTTCCATGAGCAGATCCTGAAATGATTGTGTTGAGTTTCATGCTTTGTGTGGCACTGCAAGTTTTAAAAGCACAAGAGGATACCTATGTATTCTCCATTGACAAAGGTATGCATGACATGGCCAAGGCTAGAAACTTGGATTACAGGGCGGATATCGTGTCGGAAAGGCAAGTCCCCGTCGTCGAGCTTGAAGCTGCATTAGGAACACAACATAACAATAGAGCAGCAGCTATCTATCCTGAACTAATTGCTCATTTCATTTGCTGTTTTTCAGAATGACTTTTACCTTGTTGTGTACCAAAGGTAATCTGTGGTGTCCTTAGTCATGTTATACAATTCCATCAGCCCCTTCGACTTAACGCCCTTGGATGTCGGTACCACATCCTGGTACATCTCCCAATTGTTGTTCGAATTAGCATCCTTCGAAGGATCGAATGTCCTGGAATTGTGCTGAGCATTAACCTGCAAAAGTCGACGAATTAAGGTGTTCAAACTGTCCTGCAAAGACAGTGATTTTCCTCAAATTGTTCAAAGTTTGTGGTGTTGTAGTCTGATTACCTGCTGGGTGTTGAATACTACAGTCTTACAATCTGGAAGGATGCTGATGGAGTGGCGGGGAAGGGCGTACGACACACCTCTAAAGTTTATGGTTCCATCGAGCTTTGTATTTGTGTTTGCGAGGAAGGCAACACAGATTTTGTTCTCCGGTATCTCGTAAACCCGTGCCTGCAAAGTCCAAGACTGGATGTTACTCCGCGGCATATCTTCAATGGCAAAGCATTTCAAAGGTGAGTTAGTTCTGATCACTGAACACTAGTCAGTTCCACTGTTCGATAGATAGACGATTACTGAGTCAGTCAGACACATTATAAAGTCGAGCTACTTGTGAATGCTCATTGAACATATCTCAGATGATCGATAAATCCTGCTCTTTGTAGTTTTACCTCCAAGTTAGCTCCAAACTTTTGCAAGGAGTAAGAACCCCAAAGCAATCCTTTCCTGCATAGCTTCAGTGCAGCATGCAAGTCCCTCAGGTGACCCCTTTTAGGCTCCTTGGGCAAGCCTAGAACACCATAAAACAGCGAAAACTCCATCTTATATCGATCAAAACTAGTCAAAAGACTCGAGTCTGAGATATCGTTACTTACCGTATTCATCGAGCGGGGCCTCATCATAGTATCTGGTCATCACAAAAGAAGCTCCTGTCCTTCCAAAGTTTGTTCCACCATGATACTGCAATCAAGGTGGAAGTGCAATGTAGTAGTTAGAGTATGCCACAAACTTTCCGACGACAATTTTCGTACATCAATGGCAAGCGATAGTGATGTTCAAACTACTCGGGATCTGCTACATACCATGTAGTAGTTAACGAGTGTGCCATTCTTCGAGAAGAAGCGTGCCACGGAGTATGCAAGATCCTCTGCTGATCTTTGAGATGGGGGATCACCGAATACCCGGTACCTGAATGAATCGAAAAGGAACTTCTACTTCAATCAGACGTGTCCAGATACACAACATGGCACGCGATATAAGTGTCGAATTCGATTGAAATTCTAGAGGACTAAAACACAGATGGGAACCAACTCACTGAGCAGTCCAGTTCTCGGTCCAAAGAGAAGGCTTGGTGGGGTGGTTTGGCCCCATGAACGTATCCCCGCAGTTCCTTCCATTGCACGCGTTGATCTAGATATTCAAGAACACATTTACATAGGTCGGAAAACCGAACATGGAAGGAGAGCTCTCCTCCATATAAACTGTATTGGTCACTTACCACAGGGCCAGGGGCATCGTTCTGCTTGCACATCACCCAGGGAACGCCGACGTCAAAGCTAAGAGCCAGGTTAGCTGCCCACTTGATGTATTCAGTCGAACCGGGAAGCGCTCGCGCTATGTTGTTGTATTCGTTCTCGATCTGATAAAGTAGCCATTGATAAATTTCTTCGATGAGAAAGATAATAGTCCCTTATTGTTCCTTGTATTTCAATGTTGTTCTAAAGACATACAAATAGGGTTGAATATTTGGCTAAAACCGAATCAAACCGAATTTTTAAATTCGATCGATTTATTCGATTTAATCGAATTTTTACTCACCTCTGCCTACAAAGGAGGAAAAAAAAGGAGTTAAATTGCATTTAGTGGACCTGAGCAAGAATGATGGGGCCTCCTTGAGGAGCAAACAGCTTCTCATCCTTGAGCTTTTGCACAATCATCTTCACAAATCTCTCCATATGATTCTGCAAGAGGTGATTCCAATTAAAAGAAGAAATAAAAAACACAATTAGTTTAGTTTTTGAATGGTCGATCGGTATCGTATCAACGTTCTGATCGATATCGAGTTTTGATCATTTATAATTCGATTCGATCCGATTCGATTACTTTGAAAGGTTCATTGTCTGTTCGAAAGGTGATGTCTGGAACCTCCCTGAGCCAGTAGGGCAGCCCTCTGCAGTAAAATTTTAAGTGAAGAACAATTAGAATATTCTAAAGCCATTGAATTACTTACTGAATTACACAAAGCCATACCCATGATTCCATTCCCCCTGTACGAAGGGGCCCAGCCTGAGAACCACATACATGCCCGCGGCTTGCACCAGCTTGATGAACTTCACCAAGTCACAATTCCCTTCGAAATTGTACTGTTGTTTCATCAAAACAAAGTATTAATTAGTTAATTAATTAATTAATTATATTAATTAAGTAAGTAATTAAACTAATTAATTAAATTACCTGGCCATACACTGGCTCATGGGCGTTCCAGAATGTGTAGGTTTCGATCACATTCAGTCCTCCATCTTTGGACTTGGCGATCAGATCAGGCCACATCTAGTCACATTCCAAATAACTAGTCATTCCAGGTTGGGAGAAAATTTTATTAAGATTTCGCTCTCGCAATTATCGTAATGCATATATATATATATATATACCTCAGGAGTGCTTCGAGGATAATGAATTGATCCGGAGAAGAATATATCTCTCTTGCCATTGATGAATAAAGAACGGCCATCGTAGGTCACTTCTTGCTCCCCGCGAGCGGTGCTCGCGAGGAGGAATGTGAGGAGGAGGATGGCGAAGAACGACCGTGACAAGTCCATGACTGTCGAGGGAAAGGTGGGTGAAGAGAATTGGTTGCTCTCGAGGAGGTTTAAGAAGGAGGAGAAGGTTGAATCGAGATGAGGATTTAAAAATAGCAATGTGGTCGATGTAGTTCCATGTTTCTTGGGAGTTCTAAGGATGGGAGGAGTGGTGATGGTTCATTGTGACTTCCGAATTTTCCTCCCTTCCCTTGTTCCATTCTTTCTCTCATGACCGGTTTCAAATATATTTATTTATTTGTGAAAGAAAAAAAACAAAATACTCTAATGAAATTAGAGAAATTAATTAAGCCAATTAAATTTGAAAATATTTATGATATATGCATGCATGATGAAGTCTTCTAACATTAAAAATTTATAGAGGATAGGATTAAGAATATATATATTTTTTATTTATGTTAATTTGGTTGAAGTTGTATTTTGTTAATTGGCACGTGTATAAGTTTACCCTATTTATTTTTTTATAAGATTTAATATATTAAATATTATTTTTAATTCTAAATTTATTATTTTTAAAATATTAATAAAAGTTACATTGATTTAATTAAAACTAGTCTTATTTATCAAAATTAATCAAATATTAATGGACTAATTTTAATTAAAATTATTATTTATAATTGGAAATCTTTAGTTAAAATATTATAATATTAACAACTTTAATAATAAACTGATTTAACTTGATCAAAAATATTATATATAGAATATTTTTATATCAATTTTTTTTATTAATTTATTTAAAATTGATTAAAATCATTTTAAACATGTACAAAATCATGTTAAAACTAATATGACAATTATTAAATAACTTTTATATTGTTATAAGAGTTATTAGATATAATTTTGACCCTATTAAAGTAATTTTAACCAAAATACTAAAGTATTTTTTAACATAAAATATTTTTTATATAATAATTTGATTTAATTAATTAAAAATAAAAATAATTTATTTTAATATATTTATTTATTATAATAGTTATTTGGGTAGCTATTACAATATTACTAAATAAGAATATTCTGCAAAGCAAAAATATGATAAGTATTATTTTGCTTTTCTAAAATATATATATATATATTTTTTAATAAAAAATAATTAAAAGTATTCTTTTTAATTTTCACCCTATTAAATATATACATGTATTTACTTGTAATCAATTTAGAGAGTTAATGAGAACTATTCATTTTATTCTGTTTTATTTAAAATAAAAATAAAAGATTTTGAGCGTCTTAAATCCCACTCTCTCTCTCTTGTTTTGCCTCTCCACTGTTTTCGTTTCCCTCCTCCACTCCGCCGTCGGATCCGCTTTCTTCTCCCTCACGTTACCGTCAGGGGAGGGCTTCTTCTTCTTCTTCTTCTTCTTCCTCCAGGCGCTCAATCAGCTGCAGTAAGCATCAGATCTGAGCCACCTTGCTGTTTGTTTGAGCTCCACCGGCACCAGGTTGAAGGCGATGGACGATTCGAGCGCCGAGATGGTACTCTGTTCGTGTTCCTTACCTTTTTCTTTGGTGTTTTGGTTCTTGTTGAGGCGATTCATCCGTTTCTCGCGTCGATTCGTTGCGCAGAGTCCAGGATCTGTAGATCCGAGCAGCAGCGGCTGCGAGCTCAAGAGCTGCGCGTATTGCCGGACCACGACGACCCCTCTCTGGCGAGCCGGCCCTTCAGGACCCAAGGTGTGATTTTGACGCTTGATCTGTTCTTGCTTCCTCTTCTTCTTCTTCTCCTCCCCATTCCTGACGCGTTGATTGATCGGTTTTCGATTAGTCCCTCTGCAATGCGTGCGGGATCCGGTACAGGAAAAACCGGCGAGCGGCGCCGGCGATGAAGAAGGAGAAGAGAGAGACCACGGCCAGCTCCGCAGCCGCTGGCGGCGTGGAGAAGTTGAATAAGGTGCCTCTCAAGCTGCAGGTGCTAGGGTTAGGTTTATGGGACCAGCGGTCGACGATCCAGAAGAGGCAGAGGTGGAGGCGGAGCATGACTGGGGAGGAGGAGCAGGCGGCGGTGCTCCTCATGGCGCTCTCCTCCGGCTTCCTATAAAACCCTAAATCGCTTCAAAACAGCTGCTCGACGGCTCCTAGCCGACAAAGCCATCTCCTTTTTGGTGGAAGCAGATGCTACCAAACAGCAAGAACACCTACTCCCTTTGCATGGCTCAACCTGTAGATTTTTTTTCCCCTCCCATGTAACCTTAAAATTAGCTGTTCTTGATCTCATGAACAAGTTAGTGTTGGGGATTAACAAGCTCCATGTATACACCATGTTTGTTTTGATCTTCTTGTTCTGAATCTGTTTGTTATGTTTTGGAGCTGCATATCTAGCAATTGACAGTTAGTTAAATCTGTTGGGAACATTATTTTCTTTGTCACTGTTCCACCATCAGCACTGATGCAACATCCTTCATGCTTGTTACAGACAGTCACCACTAAACACACCAGCCGCTTGCATAACAGGAACCCAACCCTATAGTTGGGCCCTTTATTTCTTTTACCATGATCATGTACAGATAAATAAGCCTTCAACCAAGTTGAGGTCCAAAATTACAGGTAACGGGGGAAAAAAAAACTATGGATTATACCACCTCGATAAACATTTGAGTTGCGTTTGATAAAAATTAAGTTGATAAATAACTGCTATGAAGAATAGATACAAGAGAAGCCACTACTTTGATCGGCAGATTAGCTAGCTTGGTGAAAGGGATTTCAGAAGGGATATACACAAAATGGAGGTCTCCTACATGAAGTAGCTTAATGAATTCTTCTTTCTCGACCCACCTTCACCATAGAGCTCATTCCACTGAATAAGCTCATTCATATTCGTAGATTCGGATGACACGCTTGCGCACACCTGCAAGTTCAAAATTCACTAATAATTATTCAACTTTTATAAAATTATTCACATTTGCAAATCAACATATTTAAGGAAAATTTTAGCTTTCAGGGAAAGAAAAAACTGAATGCATGCAATGGGTCCAGGCCTGAGCTGCAAATGCTTCAGGAGGGGAAAATTTACGTTTGTTAACGTTTTAATTGTAGTAATGCGCATGTACCATGTTGCTGCATATTACCTGATCATGTGCATATTTGAAATCTTCAAGGTTCAAGGGACGAATATCACCACTTCCATATGGCATCGGTAGAGGTCTACCTTCTGCAATTGCTGAAATCATTTCCTGTACATTTCAAGAGATAGTCAATAGATCCCATAGAACAACAAAGGGAACAATGGTGTGCAATTGCAGAGTTTTAAACACCATAACAAAAAAGGGAGCATAACCCGCAGAACATCGTGCATTCAGGTTCAGTGCCAATCAAAAGCAGCATACTTTTAAGCATGCATCTCCACGTGTGAATAATTGAACATCTACATTATTACAGTCATGGATGCTAAGAGATGACAAACTTTGGTGTTATTAGTGCTGCATATATAGGGCTGACTCATAGCTGCCTTAAAAGTAGGAGGCCATTTACCCTAAAGTATGCACTAGCAGAGTCCCAGATCCTGGGCAAACTCTTTTTGCTGGGTAATCTACTAGGAGTCGACCAACACCAACTCTGTATCCCTCTTCCTTATTTCAGCAGTCTGGAACTATGGCTTAACAATCATGTTTGCCCCAATTATCTGGCATCAGCTATATAGCATCTTGCATCGAGCTTATATCGCTATATTCAAATGAATTAAGTTATAGTATTTTTTTTATCGTTTCTGTAATTCACACCTCCATCTTAAGCATTCTTATCTCTGCGACATTATATTTTCACATGCACTGCATCTTAACACTCTAAAATTCCCAATGATGGAGTTTCTGAAATACTCATTAATTTGAAGGTAACTTGTCCCTATTCAAAATAGTCGTCGAGAAATACTAACCTTCTTTTCTTTCTCCAAAATCTCTCTGATGGGGCAATGTGCAGCAGTTACACAGAGATTCTGAAAAACAATAAGATATTAGATCTCTTAATCACTCGAGCATATAACTCAAACAAGATGAAACTACATTTCTAGTAAAGCTAACCTTCAGGTCACTTCCTGAGTACCCATCAGTCATATTTGCAAGAACATCAAGGTCAACATCTTGTGATAACTCTTCTTTTGACAATATTACTCTCAGAATCTTCTCTCTGTTTGATGCATCTGGTAAATTTACCATTAATCTGCATTACAAAACATTTCTACACATCAATCTTTTGATTAACAATCAAATTATACAATACCCAAAATTTACCTTCGAGGAAGTCTCCTTATAACAGCCTCATCAAGATCAAATGGCCTGTTTGTGGCAGCAAGAACTAAAACACGTTCTTTGTCTTTGGTTCGCAAGCCGTCCCAATTAACCATGAATTCATTTTTCATTTTGCGCATTGCTTCATGCTCTCCAGGATTTTCTCTCCTGCCCAACATACTGTCAACCTATAAAATAGAAATAACACAATCATCCTTTGAAACACAGAAATGAACAAAACAGAAGTCAATTTGATACTAATTTCTACCATCATTTACAATAAAAGCTAAACAATAAACTTACCTCATCAACAAAGATCACACTCGGGGCAATCTTACTGGCTAATGTGAACACTGCTTTTACGTACTTTTCACCCTCACCGAACCACTGTTACAAATGATGTGTAAAATTAAATTTAGAAAGGAAATAGACTTTACCATTAAAGCACAATCAATGCAAAAATCACAGTTCCAATCTGCACGTCCCTGTTTCAGCTAACAAGATCCACATTAATGAGTCCTATTAGTTCCAACTTTTTGGGGTTTGCCAGATGGACCACTTTAAGATAAAGAATCAATTATGTGTCTTTAAACATGTATATAGTGCTTTTAATCTTCATTTCTAGTAGCTCCACATCCATCAATCACTCGCATATCTGCAATTCCCATACATTGCAATCCCCGATTCATTATCCCATTATTAATATTTTCAACAATATCTCCTACATTTTGAATCATAGATCCAAAAATAACTAAAAACTCTTACTGGAATTTCTTGGTCATTCATCCTAACTGTTAGCTATCTTCTTTTCTTGTTATTGAAATTATATTTTATATATTCAAATTTAGTTCCACTTAAAACCTTTACCTAATAAAGCTTCTCTCCAAATTCTCAAGTTTATTTTATTTACACTATCAATTAACACTTTATCCTCTACAAATAACAAATACAAAGTTTGTTTTGAATTAGCACTACTGTAGAAAGATATAAATTTAGAACTGGCTTTGATGTAAACTTAACTACCACAGTACATGCCCATTATCCTATAATATAACTATTAGATATTTGTTTC
Organism: Curcuma longa; assembly: GCF_044706935.1. NCBI lineage: Eukaryota > Viridiplantae > Streptophyta > Magnoliopsida > Zingiberales > Zingiberaceae > Curcuma > Curcuma longa. The sequence continues at coordinate 8,868,986 of NC_133869.1, read as the reverse complement.
TTCTCTAAAATATACCACCACTTTCTAGGGGTTCTGTTGTAAGCTTTTCTAAATCAACAAAAAAGATTATTTTTTCCTTTTATGTTTCTCCAATTTTATTAAATAAATAGAATCCATGGTTGACATGAAACCAAATTGATACATTAATTTCTATAGTATTTTTTCATTTTCACTTTCTTTTTAAAATTAAGTACTAGAACATGATTTTTATAGTATCCAAAATTCAACTAACATGAAGTTTGCAATCGGCTTTCTAACCTCGTATCACATAAAATGGCAGCATAAACCACTTAATATAGCAACCCATTTTTATAAGGCACTGCAGAAGGTAAAATACCTTGGATGTGATGCTTGACATCGATATGTTGATAAAATTTGCACCTGCTTCTGTAGCAACAGCTTTAGCAAGCATGGTTTTCCCTGTGCCAGGGGGTCCAAAGAGAAGAATTCCTTTGCATGGCTGGAAAACAAGAAAAGAAAGTTAAACATTTTAATTTCTAGAGATCCTAGCACAAAAGGCACAATTTAGTCATAACTTCATTTAATGCATACAAACTGAAAACTTGCACGTTAAAGTGTAACGATCAATATTTAATTTATAGTAGCAAGCCAAATATAACTGAAAAAATACTTAAAAGTAGTGGAAGTTTCTTTAACCGAATATAACTGAAAAAAGCAAACAATAATGCATTAAAGGTATCACTGGAAGTTTCCTTTACACACACTATCATCTATACAACAAAGAAAAATGTAATCAATGCTGGTGCCTCAATACCCTCAATCAGACACCATAATGCATCCTCAGCAGAATAAAAAGTAAAATTTTAGTTAATTGAAATGCAAGTTACACATTATGAAGGTTACCTAACAGGAACTTGAGGTCTGTAAACATGAAAGTGGCCAACAAAGGATTTCGGATCGGATTTTGGTTATTACAACTTAGTTATTAGTTTTTTTATTATAATTATTAAGTTTAAGTAGGGGTCAGTTTTTTTTTTAATCACACTAAGCATAGCAATTCTAACAAATGGTCAATTGAATTTTTATTCAACCTTATAGAATTGGAATTGCTCATTTTTGTTTGATTTAATGGAAAAAGAATGAACAAGTTTGTGATTTTTTGTTCTATCACTGAATAGAAAGGAAAGACAAATAAAAGTCTATTATTGCTCCTCCCAAAATATCCAAATTTTGATGCCTAATACTCCATAAATAGTTCGAATTGTATAGGAACAATGATCAATTTTAGCGCGAATTGTTTGTAAGGGAACTCTCCCCTCTCTGATCCATTCGACACGTGCAATTTCTTTTCCGTTGATCCGCCCTGCAATTTGCACTTGAATTCCTTTTGTATCTGTTTGTTCAGCTAATTCAATAGCTTTTTTCATTGCCTTTCGGAATGAAACTCTATTTTTTAATTGTAAAGCTATATATTCCGCAAGAATACCATAACTACATCCTCAAGCTCAAGGTCTTAATTTTTTTATAAAACAACTCTTATTGACTTTAGCTTCACTAATAAATAAATCAATTTCCTTCACATTCACATTATAACTAGCATTTGCTGCTGCCGAATAAATGAGTTTTAAAATTGGATAGCATGCTCAGGCATGAGTTCCAATATCATAAGTGTTTCTTCATATGAATGCTCGTGAATTTGATCAATTACTATTCGCCCTTTGAAAATAGACATATTACATATATTTGAACTGAAATTCTTATTTCTTTATGCGAAATTGAGTTATTTATCATAAGGTTATGATATCTCCTATCAATGAATGATAAGCACTTCTTTTTTTTATTTTCATTTTTTGCGTATATGTAGAAATATGAGATTTAGCTTCTATATTTAGAAAAGATTCAGATTTATTAATTACAATCAACTAATTGATTGTCTTCCTAATTTATAGGAAATTACAATCAACTAATTGATTGTCTACAATCAACTAATTGATTGTCTTCCTAATTTGTAGGAAATTACAATCAACTAATTGATTGTCTATCAAATAATTTATTGTCTTACAAATTTGTAGATATTTGGTTTCCTAGTTTTAGTAGATGTACACTCTATATATTAGGATGTAAATTTTTCTGAAGAATAAGAAAAATGATCATCAATTTCTTCAGTATAGCATACATATTTATCTGACCATCAAATTAAATGTGAATAACCCGTCCTCCTCTCTTTGAAACAAGGGGCGCTTCCGGTTCTGTGCGTGCTTCAAACAATTTTGTCTTCTCCATATTACCATATATCTAGAGTCAATAATTTTCTATGATGAACTACTGAACTCAATCACTTGCTGCCGTTACTCAACAGTTTTCTGTCGAGGTCTATCCCGTAGAGGTGCTCAAATTAGATAGTAGATCGATTTCTAGGTTTCGTCGTAAACCTAATTGGTTCTTTCCAATTAAAATCAATAGTTCAAACCGCACTCAAAGTTTTTATCGAAGGATCAGAAAAAAATCGGCCCGGATCTACTGCGGGAATGATTTGGAAGATCCAAAACGAAAAACAGCGGTATTTGCTAGCAACAACATAATGGAGGCAGTCAATCAATATAGATTGATCCGAAATCTGATTCAAATCTATGGGTACATAAGAAATGTATCTAATCGATTCTTTTTAATGAATAGATCCGATCACAACTTCGAATATGGAATTCAAAGGGATCAAATAGGAAATGATACTCTGAATCATATAACTATAATGAAATATACGATCAACCAACATTTATCGAATTTGAAAAAGAGTCAGAAGAAATGGTTTGATCCTCTTATTTCTCGAACCGGGAGATCAATTGTTCTGCCGGATTGGTCGCTCAAGATCTTTGGTCTTCACCCGGACCTGATGAAAATAATTGGATCGCTTCTTATAGATTCGCTGAGAATGATTCTGATCTAGTTCATGGCCTATTAGAACTAGAAGGCGCTCTGTTGGGATCCTCACGGACAGAAAAAGATTGCAGTCAGTTTGATAATAATCGAGTGACATTACTTCTTCGGTCCGAACCAAGGAATCAGTTAGATATGATTCAAAACTATGAAAAATACGAATCGGAGTTTGAAGAAGAGGAAGAGGACATCGACCCGCAACAAATGTACCAAAGTGTTTCAAGGAAGTATTACGTTGACTTAGGTCTGCCTTCGGCCTAGATTAACCTAAGTTAAATAGAATCTCTATCGCCTCGCTGGAACAGTCGAATATGAGACTTCATACACCTTCAAGTTCATAGAGCGAAAAGAGGTTTTTTTGAGTCCCTTATACTCATTATGCCTAGCATTGAATGGGATGGGTATTTACCTTATCAACTATCAAATCACTGGTGGGTTCTATTTGATTTGGCAACTTAATTAGCGCCTGAATCGGACCGAACCAAATATTGTTCCCTCGAACCTATGGAATGGAGTAAGACATCAATTTTTCAATACGATCAATTATGTTCATTGCATAATTGGCTCCTTTGAAAAGCATTGGCGCACGTGTAAACGAGGTGCTCTACCAACTGAGCTATAGCCCTTGTTATAGACATCTTAACATATAGACAATTTCTTGTCAAGATAGATATTTCATAATCCCACATGATAGCTCTCTGATTTATTTATTTTATTTAAGCTTAACAGAAAGAAATTAGTATTGCTTGGAAATCCTATTCTATCTATAATTCCCGAAGTGATGGGTTCCTATTTGTAGTGATAAATGACCTACTTAACTCAGTGGTTAGAGTATTGCTTTCATACGGCGGTAGTCATTGGTTCAAATCCAATAGTAGGTAGAACTTATTAGATACTGGAGTCAATGAAATGATATCTAATAAGTTTTTCTACCCATCTTCTTTTTTTTATCAGATTAGACTTGATTGTGTTCAATTAGCAAAATCAACATGTGGTGTATATATAAAGAACTTTTAAAAAACTTATTCTTTTTATTTTGATCTAATGACTTAACTAGTAGGAAATAACATTGACAGCCTCCACTCGTGTCCTAGCTCGTCTGAGAGCTAGATTCGCTTCAATTGCTTGTCTCTTACCCTCAGCTCCACTCAAATTAGCTTCATCAATATCAGTACTTATTTCCGCATCATTTCCTAAAATGGTGATTTCATTATTACCTATTCTAGCAAAACCACCCATCAGAGCCACCGTTAACCATTGGTCGTTGTTAAAGCGTATTCTCAAAAGACCTATATCTACAGCCGTGGCAATGGGGGCGTGGTTTGGTAATACGCCAATTTGACCACTATTAGTAGATAAAATGATTTCTTTCACTTCTGAATCCCAAATAATTCGATTAGGAGTCAGTACACAAAGATTTAAGGTCATTTCTTTAATTTGCCCTCCTCTTCTAAGTTTATAGCTTTCGCGGTAGCTTCATCGATGTTACCCACCAAATAAAAGGCTTGCTCGGGAAGACTGTCTAATTCTCCGGAAAGGATCAGTTGAAACCCTCTAATTGTTTCTGCAAGACCGACATATTTTCCTGGAGAACCAGTAAATACTTCTGCCACGAAGAAGGGTTGTGATAAGAAACGCTCAATTTTTCGTGCTCTGGCTACAGTTAAACGATCTTCTTCGGATAATTCGTCCAACCCAAGAATAGCTATAATGTCCTGAAGTTCTTTGTAACGTTGTGAAGTTTGCTTAACTCTTTGCGCAGTTTCGTAATGTTCCTCACCAACGATTCGAGGTTGTAACATAGTTGACGTTGAATCTAAAGGATCCACTGCAGGATAAATACCTTTGGCAGCTAACCCTCTTGATAGTACGGTAGTAGCATCTAAATGTGCAAATGTCGTGGCAGGAGCAGGGTCGGTCAAATCGTCCGCAGGTACATAAACGGCTTGTATCGAAGTTATGGATCCCTTTTTGGTAGAAGTAATTCTTTCTTGCAAAGAACCCATTTCTGTACTAAGGGTAGGTTGATAACCCACTGCAGAAGGCATTCTCCCCAATAAGGCAGATACTTCTGATCCCGCTTGGACGAAACGAAAGATATTGTCGATGAATAGAAGTACGTTTTGCTCATTAACATCCCGGAAATATTCCGCCATGGTTAGTGCAGTCAACCCAACTCTCATACGAGCTCCCGGCGGTTCATTCATTTGACCATAGACTAGAGCTACTTTGGATTCTGCAATATTTTTTTCATTAATTACTCCGGATTCTTTCATTTCTATGTAAAGATCATTTCCTTCACGAGTACGTTCGCCTACTCCGCCAAATACGGATACGCCTCCATGAGCTTTGGCAATGTTGTTGATCAATTCCATGATGAGTACTGTTTTACCTACTCCAGCTCCCCCAAATAGTCCTATTTTTCCTCCACGGCGATAAGGAGCTAAAAGATCCACTACTTTAATTCCTGTTTCAAAGATTGAGAATTTTGTATCCAACTCTATAAAGGCGGGTGCGGGTCTATGAATAGGAGATGTTGTGCTAGTATCTACAGGACCTAAATTATCAACAGGTTCCCCAAGAACGTTGAAAATTCGTCCGAGTGTAGCTCCGCCAACTGGAATGCTTAGAGGAGCTCCCGTATCAATTACTTCCATTCCTCTCGTCAATCCATCCGTAGCACTCATAGCTACAGCTCTAACTCGATTATTTCCTAATAATTGTTGTACTTCACAAGTCACATTAATTTGCTGACCGACAGTATCTCGACCCTTAACTACTAAAGCGTTATAAATATTAGGCATCTTGCCCGGAGGAAAAACAACATCTAGTACTGGGCCAATAATTTGAGCGATACGCCCTAGGTTTTGTGTGGAAACCGCAGGACTAGAAGGGGTAGGATTGATTCTCATAATTATAATTAAAGTGAAATATGTCGAAAATTTTTTTGGAATAGTGCCATGCCAAGGGGAAAATAAATGTCCGATAGCAGATTGATCGGTTAATTCAATACAATAAGAAATAAATGGGAGTTAGCACTCGATTTAGTTGGTGTCACCCAACCGAATACGATTCAATCGTATACTCATTGAATGAGTAAAGAGTAAATTTTCAAGTTCAGCCAATCCCTCTTTTTTTTCAAAAGAAATATCAAGTACATGAAATCACGAGTAAGTCTCTTTAATTTATCTATCATTATAGAAAAGACCATCCATATTGGATTCCAATATATATAGAATTTGAACCCGAACTACATTTATGATTCAGTATTTCGATCTCGTTGGCTATTGTTCTTTCTATTTTTTTTTTTTAGATATTTGATTTCTGCCTATCTATTCTTTATACCCTTTTTCGGATGAATTATGCCTATTTTCACATCTAGGATTTACATATACAACATATATCACTGTCAAGAGGGAATTTTTCTTAGTATTTAGATATTTAGATTAGATTCAAAAGAATAAGGAGATAAATTTAATTGTAAATTTGCAAAACAAACATAAGGTTGCGTCATATATATCAAAGAGTATACAATAATGATGTATTTGATGAATCAAATACATGGTCTAATAACGAACCATTTCATTTTTTGTCAAAGGTTTCATTCACGCATAATCCATATCGAGTAGACCTTGTCGTTGTGAGAATTCTTAATTCATGAGTTGTAGGGAGGGACTTATGTCACCACAAACAGAGACTAAAGCAAGTGTTGGATTTAAAGCTGGTGTTAAAGATTACAAATTGAATTATTATACTCCTGACTACGAAGTCAAAGATACTGATATCTTGGCAGCATTCCGAGTAACTCCTCAACCTGGAGTTCCACCCGAAGAAGCAGGGGCTGCGGTAGCTGCCGAATCTTCTACTGGTACATGGACAACTGTGTGGACTGATGGACTTACCAGTCTTGATCGTTACAAAGGGCGATGCTACCACATAGAGGCTGTTATTGGGGAGGATAATCAATATATTGCTTATGTAGCTTATCCTTTAGACCTTTTTGAAGAAGGTTCTGTTACTAACATGTTTACTTCCATTGTGGGTAATGTGTTTGGTTTCAAAGCCTTACGAGCTCTACGTTTGGAGGATCTGCGAATTCCCACTTCCTATTCCAAAACTTTCCAAGGCCCGCCTCACGGCATTCAGGTTGAAAGAGATAAGTTGAACAAGTATGGTCGTCCCCTATTGGGATGTACTATTAAACCAAAATTGGGATTATCTGCAAAAAACTACGGTAGAGCAGTTTATGAGTGTCTACGTGGTGGGCTTGATTTTACCAAAGATGATGAAAACGTGAACTCACAACCATTTATGCGTTGGAGAGACCGTTTCGTATTTTGTGCTGAAGCACTTTATAAAGCGCAGGCCGAAACAGGTGAAATTAAAGGGCATTACTTGAATGCTACTGCAGGTACATGTGAAGAAATGATGAAAAGGGCCATATTTGCCAGAGAATTAGGAGTTCCTATCGTAATGCATGATTACTTAACTGGTGGATTCACTGCAAATACTAGCTTGGCTCATTATTGCCGTGACAATGGTCTACTTCTTCACATCCATCGCGCAATGCATGCAGTTATTGATAGACAGAAAAATCATGGTATGCATTTCCGTGTACTAGCTAAAGCATTACGTATGTCTGGTGGAGACCATATTCACGCTGGTACAGTAGTAGGTAAACTGCTTGTGAAGTATGGAAAGAGATCAAATTCGAATTCGAACCAGTAGATAAGCTAGATAAAGAGAAAAGCTAAGTGTGCATAATTCAGTAATTCCTGTTTGTTCTCCTAATTGATTGCAATTAAAGTCGGCCCAGTCTTTTCTTAAAAAAAGATTGGGCCGATTACCGAATAAAAAAAAAGAACGAGCATCCTATATATACTATGAAATGAGACTGAGAAATGAGAACAAATTGTTTATT